>NC_056729.1:739889707-740032207 GCF_019279795.1 Protopterus annectens | reverse complement strand
CTACTAGTTGTCCACAATCATTCTTAAGTTATCTGAGTATGTGAGAGTATGTCTATATCCTATAATGGACGGGCACCTCATCCAGGATTAGTTTGCTTGTCATGTATTCATAGAGAACTAAATGGACTTCAGATAGCCATGGCTTTGGGTTTGTCTAATCAACTAACCAAAGAATGAATGGTAGGTTGTAAATAAAAGTCACTACAGCTGATGCCTGTACAGATAACATTGAGTGTAGCTGACATAAGACCAATGCTGACTGTTAAGTTCAGCTTGTAAGATTCTGTCATTGTACAGATGAATTAAGTTTGGGGTTATTTTTTTTTTTAATTAAGGTCTTGTGTTCCTATTCTAGCTAAATAAGACAGCTAAATGTTTCACTGTTTAAATTGTGTAATTAATCAGATTTCTAAGATTGACTGTGGTAGTAACCTTGATGACAGCTTTAGCAGCAATAACAATGGCATTTGAATGTTTAGCAGGAGTGCATAGGATTAATGTTCGAGATGTTAATGAGCTGCTTCCTGTTGTCAAGGCGACAGATACTGACTCCTTCTATCTCCATTTAACTAACTTGACAGTGTTCCCCGGTCACTCCTGAAATGAGACAGTTGAGTCCAGTGGGATATCCACTTAGAAAAAAATGAAAAAAAGTGTCAAGTGGGGATTTGTTTCTTGAGATGGATTCCATGACCCTTCAATGACATGGGGAAGACTATGCTTAAAGTTTAGAATGTTCATATACCAACCGAAAACGTTCAGAAATCTTATGTAGCTCCATGGGCTATGAATAATTAAAGCTGTGACTATTATGTGAGACACATACTATAAAATGGATATGATTACTGAAAAATTACTGCTCTAGAAGCTTGCTTCTTCACAATGCAAGCTGTTTCTAATGGGAAGAAACTGCAACTGGTTATATCTTGCACGGCCATTGGTCACACATTGATGAAGGAAAATCTGCAGATACAGAACTACATCCAATTATAAAACAGATCACAGTATGAAGGCATAAAGTGATAATCCTACAACAAAGACACAATTAAACATTTTTACTTAAGTGTAGTGAATTACTGCAAATGCCTGCAACAATGTGTAAAAACCAAAAAAAATGAACTAACACCTTGGCATAGGCCTTCAAGGTTCAAAACTTTGAAGCACATTAAAGCACTTAAATAGTTCATCAAATAGAACATTACTAAATAGAATAGAACAATAGAATGTACCAGAATGCATATGAATTTAAATGAAAACATAAAGCAAAAATAATTCAGTTGAAACAAATAAGTTAATTGAATAATAATAAATCTGATGATATTAATCCTCGTTCATTCCTTACTCATGGGTATCGGTTCAGACCTCGGAACCGAGCTGGCCATTTTCCAAGCTCGCGTCAGCCACAAACTCTCGAGCTAAACTCTTACCCATAATCCCCCTTTCCCTGTTACCCGAGATTTAGTTTGCTGCATCGCAGTTAGGTTGTGTCAGGCTAATTCTCTTGAGCTAAGTACACAAAGATTTGACTAAACTTTTTGAGGAAAAAAAGTAGTTATTTAGTTATCTCTTACTTTATCGCACCTAGCGACTACTCCTTGTGCTCTTATTTTGTTTTTTTTTCTTTCTCTTACCAACTAGGTATTTCTTTCCCTTTACCATCGTTGATAAATCTTTCTGGGCCTTACCTTCGGGTAATTCCTTTTTGGTAACCCTTCTTTCCCTTTCTTTACAATGACAGATAAAAAAGGCAGTCTAGGTTTTAAAAGATGTGTGGAATGTGGCCATAAATTGCCTTTCTCTGATGCACATTCTTTATGTGTTTATTGTTTGGGTGTGCCTCATTTAACAGTTGACCCGCCTTGCGGGATTTGTAAGAATTTCACTAATAGGACTGTCATTGAAAGAAAGAATAAGTTGATTTTAAAGGGGCTACTTAAATCTTCCTTTTCAGAGGCTATTTCTGGGACGGAGGTCTCATCCCCTCCAAGCTCCCACAAGAAAAGGAGTGATGATTATAAAAAAATCGAAGTCTCTTCCATCCTCTCCGGCTGGATGCCCTATGGAACCGAGACCTAAAAAAACCTAAGCCTTCCACTACGGATATGGCCTCTTCAGCACCGACGATTTCGGAGCCTAGTTATTTGGTTCCGAGTCCATTGATGCCATCTACTTTTTCAGCACCGAGTAGTGTGCCTTATACAGTGTCGGAACCGAGAGGCTCCTCGATTCAGACTCCTTCATCGGCACTGACAGTACAGTCCATACAGTTTTTGTCGGCGCCGATAGGTGTGTTGACGCCAGTCTACCTCTAGGTTCAGACCATCAATTCGGCGCTGACTACTTGCTCGGCACCGACTATTCCCTTTCTGCTGCAGACTCTCTTGACACCGCCAGTTACTATTTCAGTACCGGCCTCATCAGTGCCGATATTACCTTTGGCACCGATGGTTCCCTCGGGGCACACTACTGTTGTTCAGGCCATGCTAACTCCTCTTTTTGAGGTACAAATTCCCACCGTTGTGGGCACCAAACTTGTTCTGACTTTGGATAGACATGATTCTCCTTCAGCTATGTCTGTGAGATCCACTAGAAGCCTCTCTGAACATGATGTGCTGTGTCTTTTGGATCAATTGCTTCTGGCTAGAGGTATTCTTCCTCCCAGGACCTATACTTCCTTGGGAGGTGACCATTCTTCATCAGAACCCCTGTCACTGTTTTGGAAGCCCCTTACTGTAGCACAGTCTTCGCCTGCGGTTCCCCTTTTGGATCTCATTAAGGAGCCTCAGTTGCCTTTGTGGCAGGATTCTCTTGCCATTACACAGGATGCTAACTGTGGTGCCCCTTCTTTGGCTTTCTGCAGCTGTCCAGGGACTCCAAGTTGGGAGAAGACTATTGCGTCGGCTGACATTTCTATATTATTAGTGCCTCCGCTTTTTACACGAGAACACCAGGCACGAGAGCCTCAGGACTTAGCCCCACAGGAGGCCCCTATTGAGGAGTCTTCCCCAGTTCCTCCCTCTGAGGAAGTTCATCGGAAGTCTTCATGTAAGAGGAAACACATGGACTCCACTGAGGAGTTCCTCACCGAAGACACAAACTTGGATGATGGGGAAGGGTCCTCTAGGTCACCCTCTGAGGTATCCTTCGGAGATATCCTAGAAATTCTAAAACAGAGAGGTGATTGGCAGCTCTCTAACCCAACCTCTGAAGACTCAGTGTTCCTACAGGCCTTTTGTGTCCGGCCCCCTACCTCCTGATTTACTTCACCTGCCGACGAACTGGTCCAGCTCATCGTGCAGCATGCATGGAAGGCTCCTGACACAGTTGAGGCCATTCTCCAGAGGCCAGATAAAATTTTGTCCCCTCCTGAGAGTGACCCCCATTGGTCCAAAGGTCTTCCGGTAGATGCCTTGGTGGTGGCGGCCGCAACTAAAAAGGACCTGGTGGATGAAGAAAGCCAGACTGTTCATCCACCCAACAGAGAGTCTCAGGCCCTGGACAGAATTGGGAAGCATGCCTTTGCATCAGGGACCTTTGCAATCAGGGCTCTGAACTATATGGCACATTTTATCAGGCTTCATAGAGAATTAATCTCTGAGCTCTCTGAAACTTTGGCTGGTGCTGTGTCTGATGAGGTCCGTGACAAAGTGGCCTCCCAATTAGCCACCATTGAATCTATTTCTAACTCCTCCATGCATCTCATTTCTCATGCATCAGAAGGAGCAGCTAGAGCTGCGGGTGCAGGCGTTGTCCTGAGATGATTTGCCTGGATGTGCTTGTGTGATTTCGCGGAACCATTCAAGGCTTCCTTTATCAATGCTCTAATTGAAGCCTCTTCGTTGTTTGGTCCCAAAGTTAAAAGCACACTGGTTAGATGTGAACAGGATGGTAAGATCCTTTCTGCCATGGGTGCCTGTTACTCTTCCCCTCAATGGGCTTTCTCCAGAAACCAAAAGAGTGGGAAGATATGACACAAAATATCTCAGGGCTCCTTCTGTGACACACAGGCTGATTTTTCTCCTAGAGGCAGAGGGGGATATTCTCAGGGAAGATGCCCCTTTCAGGGCAAAAGAGGTCTGCATAACCAGGGTTCCAGGGATTCTTTCACTGGCCAATCCTACCAGTGCTCCTGAGGAGTGGCCCAACTGCTTTCCTCTGGAAGTGGTTGGGGGTCATTTCCCTTTGTACCCTTCTGCCTGGCTAACCGTCACCACCGATTATTGGGTACAAAAGATAATAACCAGAGGTTACCATATCCCATTCGATCTTTATCCCTCCACCTTAAGGAAATTACCGGACGTGCCACCCAGTCAGAGGGTACAGGCAGCATTAGAGATTGCAAAGCTGCTAAGCAAAAGAGTCATCCAAACAGTCCCACCAGACCAGATAGGATCCAGATTCTACTTAAGACTATTTCTGGTGCCAAAAATGACCAGGGACTAGAGACCAATTTTGGATCTCAGTGTGTTACACAAATTCATAAAAGTACAGAAATTCCGGATGGTCACTATGCAGTCTATTCTCCCACTTTTGGAAAAAGACGATTGGATGTGCTCTATAGATCTTCAAGATGCGTACTACCACATAAAAGTGGACAAACAGTCAAGGAGATTCCTTAGCTTCCGTGTGGGAACCAGTCATTATCAGTTCCGAGTACTGCCCTTCGGATGCTCTACAGCCCCCAGAGTGTTCACAAAGTTCATGGCAGTTGTCACAGTGTTCCTATGACTACAGGGATTCTAGGTTTTTCCATACTTAGATGACTGGCTCATCACCGCCTCAACCAGTCATCTATTAGAAAAGCCCTGGCTTTCTCTCTTCACACTGCAGAAAGGCTAGGCATAACCATAAATTGGCAAAAATCCAATCTCACCCTATCTCAATCCACAGAGTTTATAGGGGTCCTCCTGAACACAATGAACTGCAGAGCATCCATTCCAGAACACAGAATTCAAAGATTGAGACAACTGATTCCAATCCTCTCAAGGGAGAAATCCTCAGCTCACTTGGTTCTACAGCTGTTGGGTTCCATGGCAGCCTCCATTACAATTGTACCCCTGGCCAGGTTTCACATGAGGCTTCTACAGTGGTTACTACTCACTCAGTGGTACCCTTTTCAGCTACCTCCTTCAGCCGAGATTCAGATAACTCACAGGTGCAAGCAGGACTTAAATTGGTGGTTGTCTCGGAATCCACTCCAATGGTCCCGTACCTTCTCCCCCCAACAGCCCACAGCCACAGTGACCATGGACACCTCCCTGAGGGGTGGTGGGGCCTATTTCAGGGAAAGATTGTCCAAGGTACGTGGTCCGAAATGGAGGCCCATCTGCATATAAATGTTCTGGAGTTGAGGGCTGTGCTTCTGGGGTTGCAAGCATTTCATCCCCTGTTGCCATCTGGGACAATTGCAATTCAATCAGACAACATGGCGGTGGTCTGGTACATCAACAAGCAAGGCGGAATGAAGTCTTATCACCTTTGCTGGGAGGCCATGATATTATGGCAATGGGTGATGGCTACCAACCACTTTCTTCTAGCAACGCACTTTCCTGGGAGTTCCAACGTGATAGCAGATAGACTCAGCAGGTGCATTCTTCAACCTCACGAGTGGTCCCTGTATCCCTTGATAGCGGCAGAGATTTTCAACCACTATGGTCTTCCTTGCTGCGACCACTATGCTTCCCCAACCAACTACAAATGCAGCAATTTTTTTGCCCTGATTCCCCCTCTGGGACAGTCACCCATGGACGCTCTAGTCCATGATTGGCCCTTGGGTCTCCTTTATGCACTTCCCCTCATTCCCCAGGTCCTGAAGAAAGCCCGCCGGTTGAAGAGCAAATTAATCCTCATAGCACCATTTTGGCCTCGTCAGATTTGGTGCACCTTCCTGTGGCCTCACCTGCTAGATCAACTGTGAACTCTCGATCCAACCCCAGACTTGATCTCCCATATGCAGAACCTGATTCATCCCAACCTAAACAGCCTAAAGCTTACAGCTTGGCTCCTCCACTTACAGTGATTGCCAGGCAGAATGATCTGTCCTTACCTGTACGTGACATTCTCATTGCATCTCTTAAGCCGTCTACCAGAAATACATACCTCAGCAAGTGGAAGAAGTTTACTATCTGGCTAAAAGAAAAACAAATAGATCCTTTCTCTGCACCAATGCCTGTAGTGCTAGAATATCTGTTTGATTTATTCCAGTCTGGTCTTTCTGCTTCCACGATCAGAGTTCACTTGGCCGCCATTTCTAATTTCCACAATGGGGTCCAGGATTCTTCTCTCATGTCTCACAAATTATGCAGGACCTTCATAAAAGGCGTTTTTCATCTAAAACCTCCCTTTAGAGAACCCACTCAACCATGGGATTTGGCTTTAGTCTTACAAGCTTTGACAACATCACCCTTCGAACCGGCTTCTTCTTGCGACTTCAAATACTTGTCCTGGAAGACTTTATTCTTAGTTGCCATTACTTCTGCCAGATGTATCTCCAAATTTCAAGCCTTGTGCATCAAGAAGCCATATCTGACCTTTCATAAGGACAGAGTGTCATTGAGAACTAATCCTACCTTTCTGCCCAAAGTGATTTCTGACATGTCCATTAACCAAACCATTGAATTGCTGGTTTTCTTTCCCGATCATTCAAACACAGGAGAGAATTGCCTGCATACTCTAGACATTCAGACAACTTTGTTTCTACTTGGACAGAACTAAAGTTTCTTGCAAGTCAGATCATCTTTTTTTGGCCTTTTCTGGACCTAGATTAGGATGTGCTGTTTCCAAGGTCACGTTGGCTAAGTGGTTGAAAGACTGCGTGACCTTTATTTACAGCAAGCATAATGTTCAGTTAACTACCACTGTCAAGGC
This sequence comes from Protopterus annectens, assembly GCF_019279795.1. Classification (NCBI taxonomy): domain Eukaryota; kingdom Metazoa; phylum Chordata; order Ceratodontiformes; family Protopteridae; genus Protopterus; species Protopterus annectens. The sequence goes on along the minus strand of NC_056729.1, from coordinate 740,025,340 downwards.
TCATTCTCCTCGGTCAGTAGCAACCTCAGCTGCTTTCCATGCTAAAGCTTCTTTACATGACATTTGTGCAGCTGCTACATGGGCTAGACCACATACCTTCATCAGCCATTACAAATTAGATCTGGCTTCCAGGGAAAGAGCATCATTTGGCTCTATGGTGCTCAGGAACGTCCTTCCATGAGGGCATCCCAAGAAATAAGGTAGCTGGGGACTCTGTCCCATGCGTAAGGAATGAACGAGGATTAACATCATCAGATAAAGAAGTTATGTCTTACCATAACATTCTATCTGTGATGTTGATCCTTGTTCAGTCATTATGACCCTCTCTCCATCCCCCTCCTGAGGCTTATAGTGGATCTCACCTTCCGATTCAAATAGGGCAGTTGACCAGAGGTAGCCTCTACCTTCTTTTGACTTGTAAACTCAATCTGAGGAAACAGGGAGAGGGGAATTATGGGTAAGAGTTTAGCTTGAGAGTTTGTGGCTGACGCAAGCTTGGAAAATGGCCGGCTCGGTTCCAAGGTCGGAACTGATACCCATGCGCAATGACTGAACGAGGATCAACATCACAGATGGAACGTTATGGTAAGACATAACTTCTTTTTATAACAATTGTAATAATGATGTCAGCTGAATACAAAAATACACATATCCTAACGTCTATGAAATGAGGTTCCAAGATACTTCCAAATCTGTTATATTAATATTAAATATTTCATAAATAATTCATTATTAAGGCCCTTTGGTTGCAAAGTATCATAAGTGAAAGTAAACCAAGTCTCCTTCTGTAATAACATATCAAAAGGATCTAAATATATCAGAACATGTCAACAAATAAATTATAAAGAACCTCAATAAATCTGAATTACTATTGTGATATTTGAAAAAATGTGATGCTACAAGACTGGTAGAAGAATTATTTCTGACATCTTGTGTGTGTTCATGTATCTTCATCCTAAGTTGATGTATAGACTTACCAATGCAATACTTATTACAGGGGAAAGTAACCCATAAATCACCATTTTTGATAACAATTAAATATCTCCTAGGACCTTGAACAGCTTCCCGTTAATGCTGTGCGTAGTTCCCTGATCCATGTAACTACAAGTAGTGTATCCCTTACACCAAGACTCCAAAACCTCACTACCCATATGTTTGTGTGTGTGTGTGTGTGTGTGTGTGTGTGTGTGTGTGTGTGTGTGTGTGTGTGTGTGTGTGTGTATACAACTCTACTTGCTATGCTAGGTGAATTTCTATATGAAATATTCAATTTCAAATTCATATATATCTGATGTAATAATATACCAATGTTTTCTCAAGATATATGATACACCTTCAACAAACAGAGTATAACGAATCATAAAATGTATATCCTCCTGTTCCAATTTATAATTACCAAACACCTTACCAAGTTTATATTTCTAAGTAAATTGGTTATCTCCATCTGCAACCTTCTGCCTTGTGGTAATGAGAACTGTAATTATAACCCCTAGGTAATAATCTATCAACTATATCCACAGCTACTGTCTGGAAATTAACCTCATCCATACATAAAGTTCTAGCCCTATAGAATTTACCACAAGGGAGAAATCTTATCAAGTGGCAAGGGTGTGCACTAGATGCATACAAAAGGAATTCACAGACGTCCCTTTTCTATATAACATTGAATGTATTGTATCATTAACAATATACAACTCAGCATCCAAATAATGAATATTATGGTGCATGTTATAAGCAAAAGATAAACCAAAGATATTCTTCAGTATAGCCTGCATAAAACCAACAAAATATTTCTGAGTCCTGAGCTATACAAAATAAATCCTCAATGTAGCATTTATAAAACACCACATTGTTGACAAAGTAAGAATCACTATATAAAAATATTTCCTCAAATCATCCCATAAACGAATTAGCATAGTTGGGAGCAAACGTAGTCCACCATACCCTTAAGTTGTCCATAAAATACCCATCAAAATAAAAACAATTATTATTCAAAATAAAACTAGCTATATTTAAAATACTCTGCAATCCATTAAATTTCACTGAAAAAAATGTTCAGTGGTCTGTAGTCCATATTTACAGTATGTTCAGTAGTAGTATACAGACTACTAACATCAACTGTTGCAAAAAGATACCTGGTAGCACACTGTTTTGGATTCAATAAGCAGCTATAGATGGTGTGTAGAGACACTCACAGCTGCTCAAATAAGGTAAACACCATGGAATGCAAATTACAGCATTAGGAGCTGAACTGTATGCTAATCAACTAATCCAAAATAGAGGAACTATTCAACAAGCTATAAAGTAACCGGGTAGACTCAGTGCTTGTTTTCCCTGCAAATTCCAAAACCTATTGCAATACAGCCATGGAAAGGAGTCTACAAAGAAACAATGATAAGGGCTGCTGTTGCTTTAATTCATGTGTATTTGCACAGGGTGAAGTCTATGCTGCTGCTACTGCTGCTAATAGACCAAGACCAAGAAGGAGAAAAGTTTTTCAGACCCCGGGCAATTTATCACAATGTACATGATGTGGAAATTGTAGAGTGCTACAGGGGGGATAGAGACACACTACAGGAACTCTGCAACCTCTGTCATCCTCAACTCAGAGCCAGGGCAATCCGAGGGGAACCTATCCCAGTGGAGACAAAGGTATGTGTAGCACTTCAAATTTTAGCTACAGGTACCTATCAGCGAACAACAGAGGACATGCTGGGGGGGAAGTTGTCACAAGCATACACATCCAGGATCCTCCATCAGTTTCTAAATGCTATGCTACAACATGCTAGTTACCACATATATTTTCCCCATACTCCTGAGGATAGGGTCAGAAATATGCAGGAGTTCTGCACTGTAGCACACTACCCTGAAGTACTGAGTGTCATAGATTGCAAGCGTGTAGAAATTAAGGCACCACCTGGGGAACAAGATAGGCTCTACATAAACAAAGGGCTTCTGCTCTATTAACTGCCAAGTCATGTGTAATGTCAAGGGAATCATCTTGACTATGTTTGCTACAACCCAGGCAGTTACCACGACTTGCATATTTGGCACACTTCCCAACTGTATCAGATGATTACTAGGGAGGATATCCCACAGGGTCATTTACCGGGGGATGCAGGTTATGCCCTGGAACTATGGCTGATGACACCCATCAGAAATACACACACACCTGCTGAAGAATGCCATAATGAGGCACACGTTCAAACCAGAAATATCACAGGGCGTGTGTCTGGGCTGCTGAAATGAAAGTTCTGGTGCCCAGATATATCTGGGGAACCCTGCAGTGCAATCCATTGACATGTACTGAAATATTCACTGTATCTACAGTCCTACACAACATCATCCTGAGAAAACAACTTCAGCAAGCTCAACAAGGGGAAGGGGCAGACATCTCACCACCAATAACAAGGTTACCAGTCAAATTCAGGTCAGGAGTCAGAGGGGAAAGCAATAGCTGCTGTGGGTATAGGCAGATGTAGGCATGCTCAATATCCCTTCACACTGGCAAAGAGACAATGCATAGGACACTCACTCACCACCTCAAGGCCTAAAACTTTCTCACTTGATTGAAACCCATTTGACTGAAAAGCAATTAACTAAAACCCATTTTACTGGAAATCCATTTCATTGAAGCCTGTTTCAGAGAATCACAAATCAATGAAAATACTAAACATCAGAAAATACAACATAAAATAGTGTTTTGCAGGGGGCAAGCCACCCCCCCCCCAATTAAGTGTTTATGGTATTTGTTGTTTTCTCAAGGGGCTGTGAGGCCTCAGAGTTACCATATATAATTAAGGAGGGGTGTGAGAGGCAAAGAACCCCACATGGAGGGTGCAGGGGGGATTGTCCCTCTGCAAAAACACTACTTTATGTTTTATTTTCTTATGTTTAATATTTTCAATGACTTGTGATTCAGTGAAATGGGTTTCTGTCAAATTGGTGTGTATTTATATGACTGTCAATGAGTGTCATTACTAACAATTACTACTCTAGAAGCTAGCTTCTTCACAACATAAGCTATTTCTAATGGGAACAAACAGCAAGTGGTTGAATCTTCCATGGCCACACATTGATGAAGGAAAGTCTGCAGATGACAGAACTATGTCCAATTAAAAACAGCAGATCACAGTATGAAGACATAAAGTGGTAATCCCACAGCAAAGACACAAACATTTTCACTTAAGTGTAGTGAATGACTGCATCTGTGGGGATGCACACTGTATTAAGATTTAATAATGCATGGGATGAGCATAAGGCAATTGTTATGTGGAGTGGAAAATATAATGTGATGGTTATGTATGCTATCCAACTTATCCATAAGATATGGAAGTGAGCAGATTAGGAGGATCAAGTAGTCATCCTGTGCCATAAAAATAAGTTTATATATTTTCTAAATACAAATAAATCAAAATGTCACTCATTTCATAGACATTTATTAAACTATAACAGTAGGTCTTAGTGTATTGACTTTAGGGGTGTTTCAGGATTTGGAAAAGATGCATGCATGAAAGGTCTCACTGTGCAAGAAATAAAGAAAAAAAGAAATTGGAGTGATGCTATACAGATATAGATATAGATATAAAAAGTCTAAATTATACAGATTTATCAAGTTTTCAGAGAGAAATATGTTAATGACTTAAAATATCATTCTGAGTAAGGACTGTCCTTTGGATATTACTTAATTATTAACCATACAATGCAAATGACCTCTGGTCCATCTTTTCATTTTATAGTAACGATCAGGTATGTACTGCATAAGGTACATTTAAACAGTGTTGCATTACCTGTGTGCAAACAGTATAAGAAAAATTTTTTTATTTTTAATCAGATTACTTACCTAATGACTTTTGTCAGTATGCAAATCATAGCAAACACTCACAGGGTGGGAGAACAATGTGTACAATGAGTGGTCATCTCTCAATTATGCAAGTTACATAGCTCCTCCAGTAACATTTCCACTGTGTAAGCAAATGCCTCTCTCTAAGTCCCTGGTAAATACAGGAGACTCACTGGGAGGATACACCTCTGAAACATGCCTCCTTTTCACCCCAAAGGTGAGGTAGGTGGAGGGGTGCCTCATCATTCTCTCCCTTCCAGCTGGTCCTACTAACATATGGATCACTAGTCTGACTTGGGCCAATGAATACAAAGCGACATGTCCTGTTCGTATACCAGCTTGCCAACATATTGCAACAGATTGCTAGCAGGATAACGTTTTTACTGAATTGTTATGGCTTACATCTCACATAATATTTTCTTAAAGCTATAAAGAAAATAAACTGACCAAACAGGAATCATAAAGAAGTTGAGTGAAACAAACAAAAGCCTAGGACTAGGCTAACTCTATACCTGGCATGGTATACATGGTCACTTGGGAAGTGTTACGTGGAATTAGAGGCATCATGTGACTATGCTAATTAATCAGAAACTGTAGAATGCACTCTTACTCCACCTCCGGGCTATTCATAGTTCTACTGTTTGATTAGTGTAAAAATAAATCCCCTTCTTCAGAGTTATGGGGTTCTCAGGAAGAATCCCAAAACTTTTTCTCTATATGTTTATCTGTTTCTCACTCTAAGCTAGTTATTACACAAGCAGAAAGCTAACTGCAAGCATCTTATAAAAGTTAGTTTTAATATTTCATGGGAAACATTAGGCGGGTACATTTCATCCACTCCAGAAAAGCAATAACCAAAATAGAGCAAAGTACTTACAGCCTTTTCAAACTGAAGAGACCACGTAAAGCATGTAGAGACACATTTTCAATATGATTGTGCTGTAGATACCTAAAGAAACAAAACATTGTGGTGGTTTACAAGTATGAGACATACAGAGCTGTACAGTTTCAAGTAGATCATACTTTCTTTAGGTTTTCAGTTATATTCTGTAAAAGCAAACCCAAGTTTATTATCCTTTATTAAATATGATGTAATCATTATCCCCTTACCACAAGTAACTCTTCCAATCACTGTAAACTCAGTTATGTCCAAGGAGATGCCGTTGCCCCTTTACTTGCAAATGGCTTGGAAACAACCACTACATATTATTCCCCATGATCCGTCAACCAGCTGTATATGTGGTCTGTGAAAGGGGTCTCTGGAACAGGTAACCTACTTTGTTATCAAATGAATGAGTTAATGAAGAAATAAATAAATAAAAATCAGGTGCCTGATCAAAATCCAAAATGCTTGTCACTGCCTTAGTCGACTGGAGGAATAGCTCTGCTGACGTCTTTGAAAAAACTGCCTTGCAGATAAAAGTTAATTATGAGTAGCATATCTTCAACTAAATAGGTCAACCAGCTACTACTGGTGATGTCTACTTCTAGGTCTTTCTGCTGGTCCATATTGTCAACAGATTTTGTTTAAGAGTGCTTGTGCATTCCGCATGTGCATTCCTGTAAAGTACACCTTTGAATCTGAACCTGAGGTAAAGCAGTCATGTTCAGCACATCCCTGCCTCTGTGCTTGATGAAAAATCTTGTTTCCAAATAGGATGAGTACCAGCTAACTGAAGGAATTATCTTAGAGAGTTAAGAGTATCCCTTCTACTAGACAGATTAATTGTCTGAAAGAATGCTCAAACAATTATGCTCAAACATACACACACATCACACTGGACAACAGTATCTTTATTACTTCTTTTGGGATATTTTCTTATATACAAGTTAACATAAAGAGGAGGGGAGGCACACTGCAAGTGTTGCTAAAAAGGGTTACAGTGTTTCTTCTTATCCAATAGCCAAACTACTACCACTTACCTGACAACTTACCTTTATCAAGCCCTGGACTGTTAGTATCATTAAATTACTTTTCTTTAAGCATCCAGGGTTTGTTTTGAATTTTATCATATAATTTTTATATAATTAATACAATAAAATTTTAGACAGCCATTCCCCAGTCAGTAGGTTGCAAAACTAAAATGTTTCTGATGCATATGTGAACATTGGCTTTAGATGATTGTAACTGTTGAAGTGACACACTCCATGTGCAAAATAGTTAAAAGGGGTTATAGATGGATGGATAGATAGATACAAACTCAAGATAGATACAAACTCACCTCACTCATTCTTCCTATCGTTTCTCAGCCAGATCAATTTATATACCGTAATAGCAGCTATCTGCTTCCATGAACAGACTACCATCACTAAAGGTGGTCCTCATATAGTGCCAGTAGGGAACAAATGAAGCAATGAAACTGATGTTGTACAGGATCAAAAGGAGACATTCTGAAGGCTTTATTCAGCATCAGCATGCTTGATTTCAGTTCAGCTCCTGTGAGTAAGCCAAGTAAGTAGAGAGTACAACTGACAGTTGTTTGAACTTCCTTGGGACTTCTTTTATGTGCACTTATTACCTGTAAGTGACTGGAATCACCTGCCCAACCTATGATAGTTTCAGTAAATTGCACAGTCTTTCTCTTCTATTGTTGCTATAATCCATGGTGAGTTCAGCCTTCATACAGTTGGCAGTATATAAGTACCTTTTCTTTACCTTAAAGAAAGACAGGTACAGATAACATAAGATTTGAAGACCCTCACCGATGGCAGTTTATTTTGTCTGCACTATGCAGGTCAGTTATAGGCCATCTGAGTCACTCCAGATCCACATGCAATTGTTTCATTTGGGAAGTATGTACATCACTATCTTTTGCATGTTTTTTGACTTTGTAGCTTCTGCCAGCTCCATTGGCTTACAGGAATAAAGTCCTGACTTTGACCCAGGTGATCCAAGTTCATGTGGCTGTGACACCTGTTAGAGCTGGCAGTGGAGGGACAGGAGTGATGGGACACTGTCCACTAACCTCTCTCAGGGGACAGGGGTGAGACACATTTCCAGGGCCACATAAACTGTCTGGTTTCCCAACAAAGACTGAATAATCCTACACCATATGCTTATTTTAAGAGGTGGGATCATCTATGGGCTTACTCAGAGGTGAGTGACAGTCTTAAACTATGTCTATTACACATCCCCTAAATACTTACTGGTTAAGAGTCAGGGGTAGGAATTAATAATAAGAAAACACCATCCCTCCTCACATATGACAGTCCCACTGTTGGGTCACTCAGCCTTTGTCAGTGTGTACTCTAGTATTCTCACTCCCACTATCCTTGGCTCATCAGCTATACAATACCTCTCTCCCTCTTCTAGCTTTAAGTACTATCTATACACTGATTAATGTTTTACAACTCTTGCCTCAGTTTATTTATTCCCAGCTTCTGTACTGTAACCCTACTTACCCAAGTCTTATAAGTCATATCTAATGTCTGGTTGTCACATGTATTGCACATGAACTGTTTGCATATTAAATGTTTTGCACTTGGAATTTATTATCATGTATAACATCTCTACAGAAGAAATACCCATTTTATCTTTGTCAGAATAATTACGTGTTTGTATCAACATGTCTTAAGAACTTTAGATGTAATGTATTTTTGTCAAAAAAAGTGTTTTATAAGGAGTATCTTAATATCAGCTGGAGCTCTTCTTCCTGGGTCTCTGATGAAAATAGAATTTCCCAATCAATAAAAACAGACAAATACATAAATATAATTTCTCCAAGAATGAATGAGTGTAGAGTTCTCCCTGAGAGAACAAATAGATCATTAGGGTGGTCATGTGGAGAAGAGATGATGGTCAATAGAGAACAGAGGAAAATGTAGCAAATTAAAATGATGCTTTAAATAACTTATTGGCAACACCTAAGATGAAATGAGGAGCTAGCCTAGTCAGGCCCACATTTAAAAACAGCATCTTAGCTTTCCAGTAATTTACTTTAGTGGTGCATGCTTGCTGGCAGAGGCTGTGACCAGTTCTTGTCAGCTATGGAGGAGGGTTGGGAAAGTGTAGTGCCCTTATTTAAGGCAAACATCCTATAAGCATTAATTTTATTCATAAAAAATCAGTGAAATAAGAGCTGGCTTACACAGTAAAATGTACCTTTTTAGATGGGACTAAAGACATAGAGTCATAGATTGTTATTAGGCTACTGACACGGTTAGCCTTGCTAAGCCTAGCCAAGTTTTCCTGAAACAATGATGACGTCCTGTACCCAAATAGGACATTGAGGGCCAGGCATTTATAAGCTACCCGTGTGCGTAAGTGACATGAGTGCCAGGCCCAGTGTAAATTTCCTATTCCCCATCCACTGATCTAGGTTGCGCTTAAACTGGGTAATAGATAAATTCAGCTTGACATGGGTGGGAAGCCTGTTCTGTAGGAGGGGCAGTCTGTGGGGCACATATCTGTCTCTTCAGCATGTTCTGTTTAAGTGACAGACAACATTCAGGTCCCCAGACTTTTTATTTCTGGTACTCTTTGACTTATGAATATGTAGGAGACTCATAAGTGTGGGGTTTGTGGATATGCCTTGTAAGCCAGGCATAGATCACCCCTCAACAATCTATAGGAGACTGAGTAGAAGGAAAGGGCGTTAAGGTGCTTCGTATAAGGCAGATTTCTTACTTTTTGTATTCTTTTGTAAGGAACCTCTGAGGTTGCTGTAGTTGTAGCATATCCATGGTCAGGTACACTGTACTCTATGACTGGTCTGATAAGGGTGGGGTGCAGTGGGATAATGACCTCTTTGTACATAGATGCCATGCCCTTACTTACAAGTTGTGCAACATAATCGAATTTCCTCACCACTGTGACCATGTGGTGGTCAAAGGTAAGGCTACTGTCTATGTGTCTGCCCAGATCCCTGACCACTGGGTTGACTCTTAGGGATGTATTATCAACATGGTAATTAGCCAGGAGGGTAGATTTCTTAAAAGGTACAATTATGTGCGTCTTAGCTTTGAGTTTAAGACCATGGTTTTGGCACTATTTGTTAGTCAGAGATAGACCTTATTGAAGAATGCAAATGTCTGCATGGGAGTCGATGATAACCCCCAACTTGCAATCATCTGCAAACTTAGTCAGCTATAAACCTTCAGCATTTGCTTCCATTTCAGAGAAATAGATGCCAAAGAGGAGTGGGCCCAGTACTGAGCCCAGATGGACTCCACTAGTGACTGGCCTCTTGCTGGAGGTGGCCTCACTTATTTTGACCTGAATCTCTTTCATATCATATTTAAAGGGTCCATATATCTCTTTGACCAAGCTCCACAGGTAGTACGAGACCATATTCATCTGTGATAAAATTTCTCTCCTTTGCACACAGAACGTTAGTTCCAGTGATGCATGAAAAAAAAACATCCTCTGTAATATACAAAAGATCCTAACTGGGATGTGACAATGACTTTTTAGCCAGTCATTTAGGAACACATACACTTCCATTTATTATAATGACAAGAACTTAGAGAATGTTTAAGCAGTTCAAATTTAAACTTATAAAGATGAGTGTTTGTCTTCATAATGTTGGCAGTAAGTAAATACTTTTCTTTACCTTAAACTTGGTACAGATCTTTAGTTTCTTGGGGATGGGCAAACAGTATTGTTGTTAAAAACATTACAAAAGTAAATTGATAACTGACGAATTATACATTATGTCTGATGATGATTTAACTTGATGAAACAGCGCAAATTTTAAATTATATTTTATCTTACAAAAAGGGTAAAATTATAGCAGTACATGTTGAAAAACCCTTTCACCCTTTTTTTGATTCTTCTTCACTCATTTCTTCTTTTTTTCTTTGAGTATTTTCTGTTAATGCCCCATACACACACACACACACACATGCACACACACGCGCACACACACACACACACACACACACACACACACACACACACACACACACACACACACACACACACACACACACACACACACACACACACACACACACACTATTACTGGCCAATGTCAAGGAATTGTGATTCAATTTACCTCTTCCCCTGAGACTACTGTTTTCTTACTATCTTTTTATCTTTTTGTTTTAAAAGAAAATGCCATTCAGTCCACGTCTGACTGAATAATACCATTCTTTTGTACATTTGTGATAAGCTTTTTCTTATGACTTATAAAACTTTAGCTCTAAAGTTAATTATGCTCAAACCTTTGCTGGATACAGGAATTGGACTTTGATTTCTTTTGCTTTTAGATATTTAATTAATGCCCCCGACCCTTTCATTTTTATGACAAGACTGGCCAAAAGATCATTGTCCCATCCCAGTTAGGATCCTTTGTATATTACAGAGGATTTTTTCAGCAACATTGGAAGTAACATTCTGTGTGCAAAGGAGAGAAATTTCATCACAGATGAATGTGGTCTTATGTACTATCTGTATAGCTTGGTCCAAGAGATGTATGAACCCTTTAAATATGATATGAAAGAAATTCAGATAACTTTACCCCACTGAAGCAAGTTGTGGGCTCAGTGCCATTTCCAAGTTTGGTAAAATTGCTGCATACTAGCAAGTTTTTTTTTACTGTCCTAAAGTGCAAAGAAATGAGTTTGTGATATAAAAGTAATGAGATAGCAATATGTTGAATCAAAAAAGAAGCTAAGCTAAGGCTGCAGTGCAGAAACAGTAAATGAAGTCTTCAGACACGATGTGCACTGATAAAAGTGATGCATTTGATAGCTCAATGTAAAAGTAGACCATACATGTTGAGAGGCTGCCTGAACAGTGCTTTTCTAGAAATGGTATTCCTAGTGATAAGCATATTCCTGTGCTTTGTGAAATCTGCACAAAGGAATTCAAAACATAGATGTTTAACAGAGGAAGATTTAATGTTTAAAGTGTATCAGTTACGTATGTCCTGAAACATTTTTGTTTTACAGTTATCTTCATTCCCATTTATATTCCTCATGTTAAAGCTGCAAGCGATTTTGCAAAAAATGAAGATTATATTGTGTTGTTTTTCTTAGCGTCACTATTTTACTCAGATGTTGTCTATAACCATGCCAACAAAGATGTCATGGTAGGTAATAGGCAATGATTTGCATCCAACTACAAAGCATTATGGATTAGCAAAATCAATTTTCTTCTTTAGAAGAACAGCTTCTTATTTACATTGTAGTTTCACTATTACATTACCAAGTGCTAACTTTCATTGTAAGGTGATCCACCTGCACAATTTGGTTAATGATGTGTCTTTGTAGGAAGTAAGAAACACCTGTTGGTGCATTTAGCATAGAAATACAGTAGCTTATGCATTAGTTTAAGCACCATGAGTTCAATCTTTCATGAAGTCATGGTAAAGGTTTTCAGATCCAAGAACAATTTCAGGGAACTGTTATTATCAATAAAGTAAACAGCAAAAACAAAACATTTTTGCATAAATAAACTGTATAATTTTATACTGTCTGAGGTAAAGAGGTTATGCCCAACTCCAAGACTGTTATTTAAACTTGATTCAGAAATACGGCAAATATACTTTAAACAAACAGTGAAGATTGTAATTTCAATGGAAACTGCACTTAAGACACTCGTACAAAGTAGAGTTGCAATTCGTAATGTAAACACAATAGAATTAAAAATCACAAATCAGATGTCGTGTTACTAATGTGGTTACAGGTCCCATCTTTTTCAGTGTAAATTCAAAAGTGAGGAGTGCAGACAGTGTCATAATATAGGTCATATTTAGAGAGTTTGCCGAGGTAAGGCAAAGGATAAAATGTGTCACAGTGAGAACAAAAATGTTTATAATATTGTAGAATTTTTTTCATAATGACTTTGAAAATGTCTTTGCAGCCTAGAGTTGTTTAGTATAAATGAAACAGACATGCAAGTATAAGTGGCCACATAGTCAAAACGGAACTGGTCACAGGGTCAGCATTTTCAGTAATGTCTCAAAATGACTATGAAGCTTTTTCAGTAAAGAAGAACTGAACCCATCTTCCATCCTTCTAAGGAGATACACAAGTGCAAAAGTTATGCCTCTGTGAATGCTGCCAGTGACAGTGAGGTATAATGGTCAAACGAGTGCGTTAGACTTGTACATTACACAATATAGAAGTGTACCCTTCTGTGGGCAAGTGTACAAAAATGTAATTAGGATGGAGTGAAGGGTTCAACTTACTTTGGTCCAATCTGTTAGCAAGCATGATCACACTTTGGAAGAGTTATCAGTTAGTCCCTGTAAGTGAGAGTCATGACTGCTTTTGTTGGGTGGCTGAACACAGAGTACAATATTGCTTTTCATTAAAACAGCTGGAGTCTCAATTGTGGCCCCTTAAATGATTTGCTTGCAGAGTGTGTGTGTGAGTGTGTGTGTGTGAGTGTGTGTGTGTGGAGAGCACTCACATGCATGCACTTGTGTGTGTGTTGGGAACTGTAACAAGGAGCATGTATAACAGTTTGTTACAGTTTCTATCTGTATGGTGTTTTAGACAGTAAAAGAGTAGTTATATATAAACATTATAGACATAATGGGTCTTTGTTCTGAGAGGCTATACTTTTTTTGTTTTATTTATTTATTTGTTTTGGGTCTTCAACTGTGATTTGGGAGGCAGACTAAATGAGGAATTGCCCAGTGCACCAGATTACCTAACTACAGCTGTGCAAGACTATCTAAGGAAGCAGAGACTAGAATGGATGAAAATAAACAGCCTTTATACATGGTCTGCTGTGTTGCAAACTATTGAGGAAAAATTAGAGCTGATATTAAAAGATACATCCTGGAATTCAATAAGGTTCCATGCAGGAATAGCTTATTCCTTCACGGAAGCGACCGTTTAGCAGCAGCACGGCAGCGCATCATGCATAGTAATGAAGGTGCACTGCTTCTGTTCCTAAACGGACACAGAGCATGGACGAGTGCAGGGGGTGTGTCTGAGAGCAGAGCTCTCAATACACACACCCTTGCACTCAGGAAGTACCGTTCGGCAATAACAATGAGCGAGAATGCTCATAGGAGGTTGCATACCTCCCAGCTGTACAAATCGTTGCATAATGTCCACACATTTGTTGCTCATACAGTTGGCCTGTACCCCAGTTGTACCCTGAAATCACGGGATGATGTCTGGAATGAAGCCGTGAAATAATGGCATAAATATGTGTCATACACCAAAATCCGTTAGCAGAAAACATACATTAAAACTGATCCTGTTACTCTAGCAACTGTCCCAAGTTTATAAGAGTAATAATTAAAATATGTCCATAGCTGGACCTCATGTTGTCAAGCTTTGTCCAGATAATGTGCATTAAGAGGTTGAGAGGTATGGGGGGGGGGTGTTAGGATGTTTGCCAAATGTGCAGATGCATGCAGGAATCCACAGAAATAAGTGAAACTTGTCCCTTCCAAGAGAAAATAGCAGTAGAATTTTTTTTTTATCAAACAGATTAAATGTAACCATAGGTGCACGGGTTTGCCCATTGCTTAGCTAGGTATACTGTAGCTTAAATGGCACAAGAAGATAAATATCAAGCTACATATAAATGAAGCAATAGTGTAGTGATCAGAGCATTCACCTTATGAGCAGTCATTTCCAGCTCAATTCTCACTGTAGTAAATGCCATTTTCCATGTCAAATCACTTTATGAACAATTTTTTTTGCCGTATAACCTACGAAATAACATAGATTTGCGAACTGGAGTACTGCATTAAATACAGATGTAAGGTGTCATAGTAATAATGTTTTAAAATCCACATATAAACACAAGTGTCCCATACAGTATATGTAGACATGAATCAGGGATACGAACCAAAGGTATAATGCGTAATGAATGATAAATCCATAGAGAATCCACATCCACCACCTTCCCAAGAGCCATGTTACATTCCTGTCTAAATTAGTGCGGGGGTAAGTGGGAGTAAGCATTTGTAAGCAGTAGTAAGCAGGTTTAAGCCCATTTGTGCAGGGGTAAGCAATGTGCACACAGGTTAAGCAATATTGAAGTTAACTCCCTGTAAGCATATTTAACTGGAAGTTAGTATTGCTTACCATCCCCCAAACCCACGCACACCCACTTACAATTGCTTAAAAGTGCCTTAATCCCTCTGTATCCAACAGCCGCTGTTCTGCCCAGCAACAAAATAAATAGCCCTTGCAGGTCTTGAACCCAGGACCCTATGCACTATAGTCACAGTAGTTAACCAATAAGTCATCAAAAAAGTACATAAGACTGAGGTATCACCAAACAGATCCTCTCTATAGGAAAATCAAAATTTACATGTGAAAGGAATCTATATACAGTCTTATGTTGTATAACCTACTACATAACATAAAAATGTGAACTGGAGTACTGCATTAAGTCCAGATGTGAGGTGTCATTGAAATAAAGTGTTGCAATCCCCCAATAAACACAAGGACCCCCATACAGTGTACATACACATGAATCATGGATACCAAACACATATATAACATGTAATGAATGATAAATCAATGCCAAACAGCAACTAGTGTGCTAATTAAAAATTAAGCAATGCTAAGCATTGCACACCCCTGCTTGCTAGGTATAAGCAATGTGTAGGCCAGCTAAATCAGTTTGCCCATTGGTATACTCCTTTAAGCAATGCCAACCTTAGGTAAGCAGGTTTGCCCATAGCTTAGTATTTCCAAAACCGTCCAATCATGGCAAAGTGTGGGAAATCGGGCCTATTTAAACCCCACAGGAGGGAATACATCTCATAACTGGTTACAGCTTCATCCTGTAGGCACTATGGCTGGAGTGGGTGAAGGATCATGCTTCCGGGCACAGCCCTGGGGCATCCAGGAGTCCAAAGTCATGGCAGGAGTCCTTGTTAAAGACCATGACCAGAGACTGATGCAGGGCCAGTACCAGGGTTCCCAATATAAAGTGGAAGCCTGGGACTGTCTCGCCCGTGACCTCACCAGCGCCACTAGCATCCCTCAAATGGGTGAGCAGGTCAGACATCACTATGCCGACCTGAAATGGAGAAAGAGGGAGCTCTTGGATCAGTGGATCCAAGAGGCTAGGCAGACGTGTGATGTCCCAGCCGTGTGTGAATATCAGTCTACTACCTGTTTAATAATTGCCAGCTCATGTGTATTATGGATAGGTATGGCTAAATATTCCTCTTATGTCTTTGACAGTGGCAGACGAGCGGGCTGTGAATAGGGAAGCCCATGCCTGTAGACTGCAGAGACTGCATCACAAGGCAAGTTAGTAATAATCTTGCATGTACTGTCATAAGAAATAAATATAAAAGTAGTAGAAAGTTAATTGCCAGTATAAAACCTGTATTGTGTATGGCATGTACTGGATAAACCAGACAATATGGCAGGAAGAGTATCATATAGGTTGTATGTAAATAAAAAGTTAACAGCCTGGCAATAAAGGTCTAACTCCTGGACTGCTTGTGTTTACTCTGATATCATATGGTAATGTAGTGTTGCATTCTCTTAATAGTACTGTTGTATTAAGCACTGTTACCCACACTGTGCTACATAAATAAAATGTGTAGGAATGTCTGTATATGACTGTTGTAATCACAAGGTCATATTGTACAACTGAGAGAGACTTAGACAGAAAACAGTGGAAAGATATACCACCTAATCCAAATAGCATACTCAGCTGAAACATGAAGTGTTGTATGTTTAGCACACACAGCCATGGTTCGAATACTGAGAGTGTTAGTAAGCTGTATGCAGAATAATACCCCACTACTGCACAGATATTATCAGAAAGTCCAGATAATTGGTGTAAGTCCCCTGCCTGTCACCCTGTCCCCCTGAGAAGTCAGTGGGATGATCCCAGAAGTTTAGGCAGCAAATAATGACATACAACTGATTGTCAGATATCATAACTGTCAGAAATATATCCATAAGAACAAACCTGTCACTCTAGCAACTCACCAAAGTGTTATGAGAGTAATAAGCAAGGTATGTCCCAATTCCAACCCCATTTTGTGAAACTATGACCAGAGTGTGTGCAGTAATAGAGTGAGACATATGTTCATAACAATAATGTGAAATCTGGTAATATGTGTGACAACATTCAGGTAGTGTTAACAAATATTCCCCCCACAGGTCTGTCAGATACGAAAACTGTGCCTAGAAATAAAAGACTGAAATCCTGGACTGGTACTGTTTAGTCTGGTATTGTATGGCAGTGTTAGTGTTGCAGTATCTCTGACTAATAAGGTATTACTCATCACTGTCATCCACACAGTGCTACATAAAACTGTCTAGGAAACCCTGTATAATAGTGTTGTAATTACAAGGTCAGATTGTAAAACCACAGGAGACTTATAGACAGAATTCAGAGAAAACATACACAGCAATATCTATATAGCACACTCAACTGTGATGTACAGTGTTTTATTTTAGCACACACAGCCATGGTTCGAATCCTGGGAGTGGTAGTAAGCTGTATGCAGAATCATACCCCTTGATTGTACAGATCTGTCCGGAATGTTCAGATAATTGGCCCATATCTGCTGGCTGTTACTCTGTCCCCTTGGCATATCAGCGTGCTAATCTCTGACATTTAGGCAGCATTTAATGTCATATAACTGACTGTCAGGCCTGTGAATATTTGGAAATTTTCTATGAAAACAAACCTGTCATTGTACAACTCACCAAAGGTTTATGAGGGCAATAGTCAAAATATGTCCCAGTTTCACCTGCATGTTGTTAAGACAAGCCCAGAGTGTGTGCAATAAGAGATGGAGAGGTATGTGCATAACATCAACATGGAATTTGGGAATATGCATAGAAACAGTCAGGTAGTGTTAACAAACAATACCTCCACAGGTATATCAGATAAGAAGTGTATACTACAGGTAAAACACAGTTCATGTATATAGCTGTCTACATCCATACCACTAAACTAAGGCCATAGGATACCTGTAAGGTACAGATCATAGCACTGACTAGGAAAGTAATGAGAACTACAGGGATATACAAGTTGTTAATTGACATCTCCACTCTTCCCACCATATCTGCAAAAATAAACTAAATACACAACTCAATCGGTATGTGCACAATTAAATCTACTGTTGGGACATATGACCTATTGTTTGATAAATATAGAAATGTGTTTCTATGCATGTGCCATGTTGAAATACTCCCACATTGGTGGCATGCTGCCATCAATGTACCTGCATGCTGTTGTAATGGCCACTGTGGTTCTATATATGCATGTGTTCTGTTTGTTATGCAACTGTTCCATATCTGGTGTTTTGGGTTAATGGGAATATCTATGCATGTTGTTATACGTAATCCTGGAATGTGTTGACTATTAATAACCCACATATGTTTTAAAATTGAAACACCATAGCACATTTGGGAAAGCCGGTCCCAGTGGACCCACCTCTCCAACCTCATCTGGCCGTGGCATGGGGCACCAGCACCTCCTCATCCACTGGTCCTGCACCACCTTTGGGTGGAACCACCTCAGGGGATGGGGCTCACCCTCCCAGGAGCTGGCATGGACAGGATACTGTCACCCATTGTCAGGTCCAGGGTCTGGTGCATAGCGAGCTCCACAGGGAGTTTGGAGATCTGCTATGCCAGCTTGAGGGCCGCGTGGTGCATCTAGAGGGTCAGCCTGCCCCTCCTACTCAGCCCCCAGCACAGCCACCTTTGGGGCCGTGAAGGTGCAGTGGTGACTGCCCATGGGTGGAGACCACGGTTCCACTATTTCTATTAGGGGGCTCATGGGCTTCTGACTTCCAAACATCCCTCCCCATCCAAAGTGTTTACCCCCCACATGTGTCATATACCACCCCTGTATGCTGTCTTGTCTGCTTGTCTGTTATCCTACTCAACCTACATCCCCAAATATACCTACTATCCTCCCTAACATCACACTCTCACCTTAAAAAAAAGGGCAATCTGTTCCCAAAAAAAAATCTCACCCCATACATAGTTGCCCATTTCACACATGTGTCCACTGGACACATGTAAACTGGTCTAATTGGCTTCACAACATATTATTGTTATCCTCACCCCTCTCTCAGGGTATAAGTGTCCAAATCTACCTCCAAATCAGTGTATTTGCACAGCTGTTGCTGTAGAAGAAATGGGCAGCTATGGACCTTCCCTACACCCGTACTACACATCCCTAGCTATTTTCCCTACTGTCTTTCCCTCTTTGTGCCCCTTTTTTACCACTTTCCTATCAACCCTTTTTCTTTTCTTTTAAAAGAATTAGTGCAGGGGTAAGTGGGAGTAAGCACGTTTAAGCAGCAGTAAGCGGCTTTAAGCCTATTTGCATGGGGGTAAGCAATGCCTACACAGGTTAAGCAATTTAGAAGCTGAGTATAAGAAACTGCAACCGGAAGTTAGCAGTGCTTACCTTCGTGCAAACCCACGTAAACACGCTTACAACTGCTTAAAACTGCATTAATCACTCTGTACCCAGTGGTCCTTGTTCTGCCCAGCAACAAAATGAACACCCTTTGCAAGGCTCAAACCCAGGACCCTGCACACTATACCCAAAGCAATTTACCACTAAGCCATGTCAGATATACCTAATCCTGATGTTTTCGTAACCATATCATCCAGCACAGTCATTCAACAGTACAGGAAATGCATTTATACATGCAGATGTATTTGTGTGTTTATATATATTTATATATAAATATATATCTATATATATATATATAAATATATACACATATATATCTATATACATATGCATACATCTATATATATATATATATATATATATATATATATTTATATATATATATATATATATATATATATATATATATATATATATATATATATATATATATATATATACATACAGATATATATAGATATATATGTAAATACACATACACACACATAGATGTATAGGAAGATATATATTTAGAGGATGCACAGCATATTGAACAGCCAGCATTCCTACAGTTGCCACCTTTTAAAACGGACAGTGTATGATTCACTCATACAAAAGACAATTTTTGCATGAATCATACACCCACAGAGAAGTCAAAGGATATGACACCACAAACAGGTTTGCATACATAAGAACTGTTTATTTGTATACTATTACAGATGTATATGCCATGTCATATAACTGTTAGGTCTTTGAAATACATACTAACTGAGTAATGTAACTCTCAAGCAGATCATTTTATACGGTAATCCGAAAGCATAACATATGTTGCTGTCCAGGCCAAGGTCTTCAAGTAGTACAACAGTAAAGAAAGACTGCGCCAGAGGATAACAATCAATCAACAGTAAGTAATGCAGATGTATAGTTCAGCAGCCTCCAATTACACTCTGTGCTCAACCCCTAGGGGGGAAAGAATTAAGTTGCCACAATGAGGATGCATCTGTTACATAACAATGCTTAACTGAAAACATCACTATCACACTGACAAACAGAACAGTCTGTATGACAGTAAGCACTAGGCCACCAATGTTCACAAGGTGAAATGTATGAAAATGTACAGCAATATCCCTTAAGGCATCTTACTACTGATATCCCTCACGTGTTATAACAGGCTAGGTTATATATGGTGCATACCCCACCCCCACAGACTGACTTACAGGGGCATATAACACTGTTACATACACTGACCTCTGGACTGCAGAAGGGCATACATGTTTTGTGCAGCTGAAGCCCACATATATATGGACCCAACCCCACAATATGTGTGGGGGCCACAACAGCACTGGAATGATGGCAGGAATGGCAGCATGACATACTCACAGGCCACTACATAACAACCCCTGACAGCATGTCATATGGACAAAGCCTGGTATATAGGTGGAGGACAGAGGCCGGAACACAGGGCCATATTTGAAATAGTGTTATTATACACTGAGAAAGTTGCTGGTGTTACAGGATTGGTTGCAACATACCCTTAGTCAGGAACATGAAGTCAGAAACACAAATGGGTGTAGCCATGTACTGATAGCACTCAACAGACACAATGCCAGTGATATATCTGACAAAAGACCTGTGTGGTGGACAGACAAAACATAACAGGCAATCCACTGGCCATCATGTGGATAGGCCCACAGTCGAGAGCTATGCAGGCAGACTGCATTCCATGCTAAACTAGTATGTACACAAAAATCCTGTAACACTGGTGGTATGCATATAACAACACTACTCACACTGCCTGTAGGTCTGGAACCTTATACAAATATGTAGCTGGCCTGAGTCTGCAAGTCCTCTTGTAATAGGTATTGCTACCTGCTGTCTGTAACACTGTTGCCCACACACAGGAAGGATGTCCTCCATACAGGAAAGTTAAAGGGACCATGCCCACATGATGTATGAATTTATAGTAGTGGGTTGCCATGACAGTGGTAATTAGAAGTACTACACAGTATGCTGCATGCAGGTAGCAAGTGGTGGACACTGATTGGTGCAGAGGCCATCACCTGATCATGTGCATCACCTACAAAATCCATGCTGCAATCTATTCAAAGCAGCTCAATCCATTTAGGAGAGAGAGTGAAAGCAAAAAAAAAAAAAAAAAAAAGCAAATACAACAAACAAAAAACACACATCCATCCAGAAGAGACATCATTCCTACAACAGGTATGTGAAGTATATATGCATGAAATTGAATGTAGTACTTGGTCCATAATAATGGGACAGATAATGTGGAATGATTTATATGTGCCATCTGGTATTGTTGTAATGATGTCCAGCTGAACAACTGCTGTGGTCAGTAGTGTCTGTCCCTGTGAACAGTGGGCCATACCTGTCAACTGTGCAGATCAGCACTGACTGACAAGATGTACGCCATCATAGTGTGTGTTGTGTAATGTAAGACATGTATATTAGTGTGGCCAATAGCTGATGGTGGAAGTAATGCTGTTATGATGGACAAGTGGGTTCCAGAGCCCACCACTTGCAGGACAGTCATGTTAATGTGCAATGTAGCATGCACAAATGCCATAGGTATGTAAGAGGCTTACCTGCAATCTGTCCCTATATATACCCCCTAATATTAGGCTGTGCCCACATGTGGCACCTGTCTGTGTTTTAGCAAGGCAGAACAGTGCAGCTGTGCAGGAAGGAGAGTTAGAGAGTGTGGACCTGATGTCTGAATGCACCTCATATATATATATATATATATATATATATATATATATATATATATATATATATATATATATATATATATATATATATATATGGTTCTATCTGACTACGTCGACAAGTCAGAACGCCGACAGCGAGAACACCGACGCCAGAAGATCGAAAACGGAGAAGACCGACGGATCAAAACCCCGACGCTGAGAACATCGACATGGGAAAAGGCTGTGGATGTATGCGGTAGTGACGGACGGTAGGTGCGAGTAAGGTAAGTGTCGACTGTGATAGTTTGTGGGTTAGGCGGGTTAAGTGAGTTAGGGTTAGAAGCCGGGCTAGGTAAGTGTCGACTGTGATAGTTTGTGGGTTAGGCGGGTTAAGTGAGTTAGGGTTAGGGCGCTGGCTAGGTAAGTGTCGACTGTGATAGTTTGTGGGTTAGGGCGGGTTAAGTGAGTTAGGTTAGGCGGGTTAGGTGAGTGTGCGATAGTGGCGGACCTTAGGGTTAGGGTTTGGGTTAAGGTTGTAGGTAGTTGTGTATGTGAGGTTTAGTGTTGGTTTGTAAGGATTTTGGTGTGCTTGTGTTGTGTGTGTGCTTTTTGGACCGGGGATTTGTTTTGTTTGTTGCTTGTCGGGATTATGGTGTGTCGGGCATGTGAGGTTTCGTGTTTGTGAAATGTCGGTTATGTGGTGTCGGTGATTTCGTTTTCGGCGTTTTGACTTGTCGACGTAAGATAGATCCATATATATATATATATATATATGGTTCCCCTTCATATGACTGAAACTACAAAAGCCTGAAACTTCAAAAGCCTGAAACTCAAAAGCCTGAAAACACAAAATATACATATACTGACTTTAAACAAGAGAAACCATATTAATTTCCACTAAGTATAAGCAGGGGGGCAAGCCCCCCACACCCCCTGCTACTTATATATGTGTATGTATATATATATATATATATATATATATATATATATATATATATATATACATATATATCAACTCCAGAATTGCGCTTCATTACACAAAGTGCAATCTCGGAGTTGGTATATTTAAGTAGCGGGGGTTTGGTGGTGCAGGGGGGCTTGCTGCGTAGTAGTAATAAACAGATGTGCATAATCTGTATTATTGTGGGCTTGTACTGTTGATTTAGTGTAATGCTGCACCCACCCTGCACAGGTGGGGTTGTCAGAGGCCGAAACTGGGCCATCGTTTGACACCCACCCTGTACCAATGCCACAGCTGTGGCTACTGATATCACATCTCTCACACACCTATGTAGGTCTCTCTGGAATACCTCCAGGGCAGCAGCCTTTAGCAGGTGAGTATGGTAGTTTGTTCCGGTATGCCAATACACCGGTCATGTTATGGCCATGGTATATTCCATGCACACATTTAACACACCTATCCATAATGCATGCTGTACATGTTCAGGTATTGTTACTGTTAACTGCACTGCATCACAGTGGTCACCATGATGGTGTATCTGAAGGGTATGTCAGACTCCTGCAATATAACTAACATCTTGTCATTGCAAAATGTGTGCACAGAGATGAACATAATGGTTGGACAAATGGCCTACAGTAGGGACATGTGTGAAACACCACCCTTATGCAGTGCTACAACAGTGTATATATATATATATATATATATATATATATATATATATATATATATATACCAGTATTACAATGGCAACTGTTACAGATCTACGCTATGGCATATCACAGTACTGCAGTCCACAACCCTTATAACCGGCAATGTGGTCCTAACGTGAGCATTGAGTGTGTAATATGGAATCGTATGTTAGGACAGCAAATAAGGGAATACATACCTTCACAAACACTGGAAGCATATGTGTGCACACACTCCAGATAATACATAGTGGAAGCAGCTGTTGAGGTACTGACAGCATGCATTATTCATGAGAATGTTCCTTCCGGCAAGTACACATCCCCAGTGTCGCACCAAGAAATGGTCTGCTGTCCAAGATGTTTGGCCATCAAATGTGCCCACTTACCTGCAGCAGAGGCAGCCGTGGCTTGCACACATCTTATATGCCATGGTGTGGACCCCATACCCAACAGGTAGCACCCAGGAGATGGACATGTAGCCATATCTCACCATTGCATATACCATGGCAAACAGTGCAGACAGTCATGTATGTGGCGAGGATGTATGGGACAGGAATAATGTAGGAAATAAACAGATGGCCATCCAAGACAGATGATGTCACATGTAGCAAACCGGTCATGCAGGCTATCTAGTTACATGCAACAACACTGAGGGAGTTGCAGGAATGTCTAGCAAGTACTAGCTGTGCAGTACCCATGTCAGCAATTGCCTGGACTCTGCATATGTGTGGACCATACGTTAGGGTAATCAGATGGGACAGTTGCACCACAGGAAACATCAGCCAGGCCTCTCTACAGGTAGCATATGCATAACAGAAAAGGTACCCAAAAGACATGCGTTGCAATATGTATTGGTGTACCAAGACCATGTTGGAAACCTACAGACAGTATCAAGTAAGATACATGTGATGCACAAACAACACTTCACCCCACCTCAGGCCCATCATCCCCATCTGTACCTTGCCAGTGCCAGTGTACACCTGTATGTTTGCCATTTATTAGCTTGGACTAGGCTGGTACACATGGTGTTCAGTGTTTGGGACACTGCAAAATGACACATGTGTAGGCCATAGTTGTCAAGCATCTGTAAAAGGCTGAATGTGGGGAGGAGGTGTCATCATAACACAACAGTGCACTGCAGCAGGGATCCAAAGGAAGATACGAATGGCTGCATCTGCACACAGTGGTCAGGAATTGTGGCAGACATAACCCCGACTCCACAGCAATAGTGACAGCAGTGTGTAAACTCCAAGGGATGTGCACATGAGTTGACCTTGCAATCATGCAGAGTTGGGGAACATGTGTAGGGCAGACTGACCAAATACTGGCAAATGCAGATGGCTCATGTTAGTATACTTCTGCCAGGAATAGTGACTGCTATAGTACACATAACAGAAGGTGCAATAAAGCATCATGATAAGGGCATGCACACATATGCATCCACAAAGTGTATGCATCTCAATCAGCATCAGCATAACTAACACATTTGTTTGACACTGCATTTGATTGTACAGGTCATGTCACATATCAGGTTTATGTAATGTTAACATATAGAGTAACGTGGTCCCATAGCATATCAAGGAAGAGGGCATCATATCATTAAGGGTGTGTACACTCCCCATAGCCACAGTAAGGTTTGACGGTTGACAGTGTAATTGTATCGTATAGGCCATACATGCACCGCTGATGATGACATCTGTAAATCAGACATCAGGCATTCACAAATGACATCTGTCCACATATCATCCCAGGCATGTGTTGGACAAACACATGGGGCAGCAGAGCAGATATAACTGACACAGTAATACACATTCAGCAATGACGTGTACACCTGTGAGGTATGGTGCACAGTATATGCCAGGGTGCCGAACAGATGCACAGCAATACTGTGTACATGAGTGCAATGTGTTCCGGGGAAGGGGCATCACCTACTAACATAGCCCATGCATCACCCACATGTCTACTGTTTCTAGAATGGATTGACTGCATGCTGTTGAGTACCATATGTCATGCATGTTGATAAATGGGTAATGGGAGGTCGGTGTGTAATATCTTTGTGCAACCTCACCTGTACATGTGTGTATGTGTGTGTGTGTGTGTGGGGGGGTTATTATGTCTGTAAGTGCAATCTGGTGGAGTAGAAGAGGATTGATGTATGTAGGATGTGTGTGTGTTTGTGCGTGTGTCCATGTATGCATATGTGTGATTGTGGGGTTGTTCATACCTCTCAACTTCCCTTTGAAATCGTGCAGTACATGGACATGGACAGACACATGAGACACCAAGAATACTTGTCTGACATGTAATCTCAGGACAGTTTATAGTATAATAACGTCTGTAGCATGGAACATGCATTGGGAGAGAAACTAGACACCAGGTATACTGTTATAATTGCAATCAGCAGAAAGGTGAAAGAATACCCACATATGCAGCGCTACAGATACATTGGGGAATTACTAGACAACACCAGTGAGTGTTTCCAAATATTACTGTTGTCCACATAATAAGTTAATAGAGGAAAAGATCTTGAATCTACTGAGCAATAGTTATGTATGACACTCCAGTGCATGGCATTATCGAGTGACTGTAGTAGCCCCTAACATATGGGGGCCATACTCAAGATGTCTGGACAAACCCAGGGTGAAAAGTGGATGACAGCAGTGAGTCTTTGTAAAGCCGATTCCAATCAAGTCACAGAGGTAATGGAGTAACAGGCCATGTTTTGTTATCACTTGTCTAGGCAATTAGAAGAATGAAAATCCCGTAGAGCCACACGCTCTAGAGATATAAACCTCACCACAACGATAAATAGGACATGCTGGAGGGATAGATTCCTATCCCAGAGATTCTCCATGCTTTGGAAGAGGATTTCAATATACATCAAGCAGAGCCCCTCACTAACACTCTTCAAGAGAAACCTTGAGAAGTGGATGGGAAACAGAAAATTTACCCCGGGGATCACTGCAGTGGCTCTGCTGGACAGTGGTACAGGGACCTAATGGCTCTGTTGGGCAGAGACACAGGGAACTAATCTAAGGGGGTGGCAAAAGCCAACACATTCTGGCTAGGTGTATAAATGCCCTTGGGCAGATAGCCTAGTATGTACCTATGAACCTCTGATGCGTTAATGATTGGTATTAATGAGTGTAAGTTTCCAACTGTGATGCAGGATGCGGAATTTAAGAGAATAAACTTGGGACAGTCTGTAAATTCAGGGACAGGTAAGTATTATGGTGGAATGACAGTGTGTGTGTGTGTGTGTGTGTGTGTGTGTGTGTGTGTGTGTGTGTGTGCGTACTGTTAAGCAATGACGTACAGGTCTTAAAGTACTTTCTTGTTTTCCCCTCACAGGTGGTGAGGTGGATCAGGGTCCCTCCTGCAGGCAATCTAATGGTGTCCATACAGACATTGAAAATGATGATAGGTGTGTTGTGGCACAGGTGGGGTTGTCAGAGGCCAAAACTGGGCCATCGTTTGACATCCCCCTGTTATCCACCCCATCCCTGCACACAGTCACAATGCCTATAGATACTCCATCACCAATGGCCATAGCAGAGGGACAGTTGGTGGATGGTGGCAGTGTACAGGGCAGTGAGGTATCTATGGCTGCTGTGTCTGAAAAGAGCAGCCATAGCCGGATATCTGGCAGAGTACCACATAGGCAGATGTACAGGGGTGCTCGTTGGAGGGCTGCTGGTCATCATCCCCCTGGCAGAAGTCCCACATCTGGTACCATCAGACACATGTTTCAGGCTGTCATGGAGGTGCAGGCATGTATGCAACGGTACACCAGACAGGGTCTGAGGCTGCAGAGGGCTACTCTTTCAGCTGTAAATGACAACTCTGTGATCTTGCAGGTGCCCTCCGTTATTTTACAGAGGTCATGGATGGATGGTAGGGTGAGATGGTTGGACTTATCGACCATGGATTGTCTGTGATAGAACATGTGGAGGGAGTGGTGCAATGGCCACATGGGCATAGGCCAGCAACACCAACAGCTGGAGGTCGATATGGATGTGCAAGGGCACCAAGCCACTCATGTAGTGGCAGTACCAGCCCCAGAACTGCAGGGGGTGCTGTCCATACCACACCACAGCAGGCCACATGCACATGGCCATGGCCAGTCCCAGGAGGGACCTGGTTCCAGTGGATATATGTCATCATCAGTGGAGAGTACCATATTGTGGCATGTACCTGGATGTGCCTGTGGACCCCCTGGCAGACACAGTTCTCATGTCCATGGCCAGAAGTGGTGAACTGCACACCCTGCCAGGTATGGTCTGCAGCTGTCTAACAAACACCTGTTTAGGGCAGCCACATGGCAGAACTGTGTACATGCATACTCACACACAACACCAACACACCTAGGGCAACCCCATACCTACACACACCACATCACCACGGCTATATCAGTAATTAAAACCCCTCACTCACACACATGCTGTCAAACATATGGCTCATTCTAGGTCTCTGGAAAACCAACAACACATCCTGCGCATATAATGATACCTGAGCCACATCCCTGTCATCCATAACATCGATGCAGGGACAGGCTAATATGGTTCGGATGCACACAGTGACTGTACTACAGTGTACCAATGTACTGTTGTGTAACATGTTGTTATCAGTAACATTTAATGCTTACATGTCAGGAAGTGTAGCTGTCCAGCCATGATGCATTACAGCTGTTATTAACACTGAGTGATTGTAGTCTCCATAATGTTATCCGTTTGTGTTGTAGGTGTCTATGTGTCAGCAGGAGGATGGTCTGCTGTCATATCTCACTGTGCCACATCCTGGGTACAAGTGAATACATGTCACAGGTCTGTATAACAGTTACTGCCTGTGCCACATGGCAGATAGGTCTGGGGTGGTGTATACAGGTGAGTGCATGGTGGCTACTGTTAGCAGCCCTTCTACAGTGGACAATGGTAGTTGTACTGGGTGGTACACACCACATGTTTGTGTATAACACACACACAGGCTTTGGTGTTGATGCACTACACAGATAATACTGTACACATTGATGTATGTACCTGTGCAAGGAACCCATTGTAGCCTATGTAGTTCCACCAAGCCAGACTACACAGAACAACACATTGTGGAATACGCAGTCTGCTAGTTTAATGTCATTGATGATGGTACCAGCCGGGTATATGTCCCCTTCCCCAATGTAGTGCAATCCTCAACTCAGCAAACATATGTGCGCTTGTGTGGGTGGCACACCACTACCCTTTCTAGAGTGAATGGTGCTGTAGAACCACAGATAGTGTGATAGACAACTACCTAACCTGTTAACATGAACTGTACAGTATTACAGCTAGCTACATGGGGGGATACACTCAACAGTAACTGCAATGATGTTGCCTGTGTCCACAACAGCCACACCCAGCTATATACACAAAACCCAGTATTGCTACACAGCTATCCAGTGGGGAAGAGGCCATTTAAACATCTAACACTAGTTGTGATGGAATGCATGTCCACAGGATGATACCTGTAAAATGTTAGCATATGCCATGCAGGTCTTGGACAGATTACCCTCTGGAACATGTATATTCTGCAACCTGAAGTAGATCCCTCCACATACATGCACACTCTTACTTGGCAACACTGGAACTAGACCCCTACCTAGGTATGTAGTGCTACTGATGTGCGTGGCTTTAATTGCACACACCACACAGCTTTTAGGATGAGGTGTGTTCCAGGTTACATGTTACATGCAGAACATCCCGAGGCATGTACAGTATGGTAATGGGGGATGTAATGGTTGTTTATGGATAATACATAGTGTGAAATACTGCCATATACACATTGACAAACACATAACAGTCAGACACATATCTGAGAGACCTGGGTCTATCAGTGCTATCAACCTTGTCAGTGTGTCCATTGTGTTACAGGTACGTTGCACACAACACATGCATAACTGGGCTGGATAGTGTTACCTGTATGGTTGATGGTGACAGTGGTCACCATACAGTGGTACATGGGATATGTACCTGGGGTACCATGGTGTAATGACAGTATACCCAGCACCCACACCTCACAGTGGATATTGTACGCACTGGAACCCATGATAACACTCTGACATACCCACCATCACACACTGACCAGGACTGCAATACAATCCCTTGTCCATCCCAACAGTGCTACTACAGGGATATGCATCGAATGTACATGCCACAGGCATAGTAGGGTGATGCAGTGTCATGCCTCTCCTATGGTCAGCAACATCACTATCCCTAATACTGTGTGGCAATGCGTATTGTAATAGGAGTATGTGGCCTTGGAATGCTGTACCCTACATATATACACATTTGCACACATGCACACACTTACCAGAACTCAGTGGGTATCCCATGCCTATCAACCCATTTGTACAACAGTGTTGTCCTGGTACTGCATGGCCCAGGTAGCCCTTAGGAAGAAGAGCGTAACAAGGTACATGTAATGTCCTGTGCAGCAGCAGCCACATCTAACTATGGCAATGGGGGGGGTGCAGTGGGTGTGAAGGACCTCAGGGTATTCCTAACTACAGGTCTACAAACACACAGACACTGATATTCTCAGTAATGGACACATACACATTTGTCAGTACTTGGTGCAGGTGTTCATAGGTGTGTACCAGGCTATTGTCCATTGAGAAATGGGAAGTGTAGGGGATGTGTGTACAGTGGTATAATTTCACCTGCCATGTGCCAGCAGGCCATCTATCAACAGACACCACTGGGGTGATCCTCAGGGGGAGAGTGACATGCATTAGCCAATCATCTGGGTGCCTCTTGCAGAGGGCCAGTGAGGTGCTCCAGTTGACATGTATGCAACATGTATTACATAACATGATCAGTATCTGTCTTGAAGACCTGTATCCAAGCATGTTCTGTTGACTGTGGTAGTGTAGTTGAGGTATCCATGGCATGTGGTGCATACAGGGTATGGAGTCCTATCTGTGGCATTTATAACACAGCTGGGCAGACATGTCAGTGAAACATAGATTGCCTGTAAGTATCCAAGATGGATACCTGACATCTGTACAACTGGCTATGCATTAGGATGAATGTGTTGACAGATAGATGTCTGACACTGATAGGTATGCCATTACTGCATGACGGCAGCCCTCACTGACATGTGCTATACACACAGTAGTCTACAGTTATTTTCCACATGTCAGATCATTATCCAGTAGGAAATATTTAATGAGACACAGCTCACACACCAGGAACACAACAGTGAGGATTCAGAGTCCATATTTGCATGCAGGGGTGTTTGATTCCAGTACAACAATTAGCAATCTATTCTTACTTGGGAAAGCACTGTCAACAGTAGTAACATTATGATACACTACAGGGTGCTGGTGGAAATTGGGCTACTGTTGGCCGCAGGAGAAGAGGAGGATGAAGGCATGCCCGAAGGCAGGAAGAGAGGAGGAAGGTTAGGAGTGTAGCAGTGAGGGTAGGAACTTTGAATGTTTGCAGTATGACTGGTATAGGAAGAGAGCTAGCTGATATGATGGTGAGAAGGAAGGTTGATATATTGTGTGTGCAAGAGACCAGATGGAAGGGAAGTAAGGCCAGGTGTTTAGAAAATGGGTTCAAATTGCTTTATCATGGTGTGGATGGCAGGAGAAATGGGGTAGGGGTTATACTAAAGGAACAATATGCCAAGAGTGTTTTAGATGTGAAGAGAGTGTCTGACAGAGTGATGTTTATGAAGCTCAAAATTGATGGTGTAATGATGAATGTTGTTAGTGCATATGCTCCACAAGTTGGGTGTGCGATGGATGAGAAAGAGAAATTTTGGAGTGAGTTGGATGAAGTTGTGGTGAGTGTACCCAAGGGTGAGAGACTAGTGATTGGAGCGGACTTTAATGGGCATGTTGGTGAAGTGAACAGAGGGGATGAGGAAGTGATGGGTAGGTATGGTGTTAAGGAGAGGAATGCAGATTGTAGATTTTGTGAAAAGGATGGACATGGCTGTGGTGAATACGTATTTTAAAAAGAGGGAGGAGCATAGGGTGACATACAAGAGTGGAGGAAGATGCACACAGGTGGATTATATCCTATGTAGGAGGGCCAGTCTGAAGGAGATTGGAGACTGTAAAGTGGTGGCAGGGGAAAGTGTAGTTAAGCAGCATAGAATGGTGGTCTGTAGAATGATGTTGGTGATCAAGAAGAGGAGGAGGAGTGTGAAAGCTGTGCCAAGGATTAAATGGTGGAAGTTAAAAAAGGGTGATTGTGAAGTGGAGTTTAGGGAAGAGTTAAGACAGGCACTGGGAGGCAGTGGAGAGTTACTGAATAGCTGGGTAACTACAGCAGAACTAGTAAGGGTGACTGCTAGAAAGGTGCTTGGTGTGACATCTGGACAGAGAAAGGAGGAAAAGGAGACCTGGTGGTGGAATGAGGAAGTACAGGAGAGTATACAGAGGAAGAGGCTGGTGAAGAAGAAGTGGGATTGTCAAAGAGATGAAGAAAGTAGACATGAGTATAAGGAGATGAGGCGCATGGCAAAAAGAGAGGTGGCGAAAGCTAAAGATAAGGCATATGGAGAGTTGTACGAGAGATTGGACACTAAAGAGGGAGAAAATGACCTGTACCGATTAACTAGACAGAGGGACAGAGCTGGGAAAGATGTGCAGCAAGTAAGGGTGATAAAGGATAGTGAGGGAAAGGTACTCACAAGAGAGGAGAGTGTGTTGAGTAGATGGAAAGAGTATTTTGAGAGGCTGATGAATGAAGAGAATGAGAGAGAGAGAAGGTTGGATGATGTGGGGATAGTGAATCAGGAAGTGAAACAGATTAGCAAGGAGGAAGTAAGGGCAGCTATGAAGAGGATGAAGAATGGAAAGGCTGTTGGCCCAGATGACATACCAATGGAAGCATGGAGGTGCTTAGGAGAAATGGCAGTGGAATTTCTAACTAGGTTGTTTAATGAAATTTTGGAAAGTCAGAGGATGCCTGAGGAGTGGAGAAAAAGTGTTTTGGTACCTATATTTAAGAATAAGGGTGATGTGCAGAGCTGCAGTAACTACAGAGGGATAAAATTGATCAGTCACAGCTTGAAGTTATGGGAAAGAGTAGTTGAAGCTAGGTTAAGAAGGGAGGTGATGATTAGTGATCAGCAGTATGGTTTCATGCCAGGAAAGAGCACTACAGATGCAATGTTTGCTCTGAGAGTGTTACTGGAGAAATACAGAGAAGGTCAGAAGGAGTTGCATTGTGTCTTTGTAGACTTGGAGAAAGCATATGACAGGGTGCCTAGGGAAGAGTTGTGGTATTGTATGAGGAAGTCGGGAGTGGCAGAGAAGTATGTAAGAGTGGTACAGGATATGTACGAGGGTAGTGTGACAGTGGTGAGGACTGCAGTGGGAGTGACAGATCCATTTAAGGTGGAGGTGGGATTACATCAAGGATCAGCTCTGAGTCCTTTCTTATTTGCAGTGGTGATGGACAGGTTGACAGATGAGATCAGACAGGAGGCCCCATGGACTATAATGTTTGCAGATGACATTGTGATCTGTAGTGAGAGTAGGAATCAGGTTGAGGAGACTCTGGAGAGGTGGAGATATGCTCTAGAGAGCAGAGGAATGAAGGTCAGCAGGGCTAAGACAGAATATATGTGTGTAAATGAGAGGGAGGGTAGAGGAATGGTGAGGATGCAGGGAGTAGAGTTGGTAAAGGTGGACGAGTTTAAGTACTTGGGATCAACAGTTCAGAGTAATGGTGAATGTGGAAGAGAGGTGAAGAAGAGAGTACAGGCAGGGTGGAATGGGTGGAGAAGAATGTCAGGAGTGATTTGTGACAGACGGGTACCAATAAGAGTGAAAGGGAAGGTCTACAAGTGAGACCAGCTATGTTATATGGGTTGGAGACAGTGGCATTAACAAAAAGGCAGGAGTCAGAGCTGGATGTGGCAGAGTTAAAGATGTTAAGATTTGCACTCGGTGTGACTAGGATGGATAGGATTAGGAATCAGTATATTAGAGGGTCAGCTCATGTTGGACAGTTTGGAGACAAAGCAAGAGAGACGAGATTGCGTTGGTTTGGACATGTGCTGAGGAGGGATGATGGGTATATTGGGAAAAACATGCTAAGGATGGAGCTGCCAGGTAAGAGGAAAAGAGGAAGGGCTAAGATAAGGTTTATGGATGTGGTGAGAGAGGACATGCAGGTGGTTGGTGTGACAGAGCAAGATGCAGAGGATAGGAAGAATGGAAAGAGATGATCAGCTGTGGCGACCCCTAACGGGAAAAGCCGAAAGAGGATGATGATGATGATGATGACATGCCAGTGTGACTGCATATAACCTGGGATACTATCCATGTATGTAACACATTCACATGGATAAGAGTGTTGTACAAGCCATATATTCTCAAGTGTCCCGGACAGCAGACTCACACCCCTTGCTACTGTAATGACAGCACATAGACACATGTTATGTACATGGCATTACATACACTTATTACAGATATCATTACCCTGCTATGTTATCAGACTGGAATGTGAGAAATGGTTACCAGGGCTAAGCCATTCTTAGCAGGTGTCAGCATTGCTGCAATATTATAGCTAAGCACATTTGCACACTTGCAAGTGAAACCTATACAGTGTAAGCACCTGTACGTTTAACAGTACATTAGCACTGCTTAGCTTCACACAAACCTGCTTAAAGCTGCTCAAAACTGCCTTAACCACTCTGTATCCAACAGCCCTTGTTCTGCCCAGCAACAAAATAAACAGCCCTTTCAGGTCTTGAACCCAGAACCCTGTACACTATAGTCACAGCAGTTAACCATTACACCATGACAGCTGTAAAGACAGCTGCTGTTTTTCCTATATATCTGTCAGTACACATATTGAATAGTATTGAACAATTGCTGTGACTTCTACAATTGTGTAGTACTTGTTAATGATATTACTGTTGCATCACATATGTTGTTATATCTAAATATCTAAATATACACATATAAGATAAATAAGGTGTGATACAGCTGGGAAGGTATACACAACAGTAGTGTTTACACATGACAAGGACATGGATATATATATATATATATATATATATGTATATATATATATATATATATATATATATATATATATATATATATATATATATATATATATATATATATACATATCTACATATGTAGATATATGTGTACATGTACATACACATATATATTCATATATATGCATTTATATGCATCTGTATATTGCATCATATTTATTTTATTTTAAATTTAATAACCGGGAAAGTTGGACTGGACACAGGTACATTTTCAGCGGAGGGCTGTGGAGAAAAGCTGCAAGAAGATACATTCACAACATCATACAGATTTTGAATTAACTTTTCCTTAGAGGTAAAACTAACATTCCAATGAAATGACAGCATATTGCACACACTCAAAGTAAATAAGAACATTATTAGGTAGGACATTACATTCTTCTTTCAGCTTTTTCCCATTTAGGGGTTGCCACAGCAGAACAGTTGTCCACTCATGATTGGCAGTGGAGTTTTATAGTGTCAAGCTGCCAGGTCGGCACCCAACCTTCCACAGAAGGCGCACACACACACACACACACACACACACACACACACACACACACACACACACACACACACACCTAAGGCCAATTTAGAGTGTCTAATCCACCTACAGCATGTCTTTGGGATGTGAGAGGAAACTGGAGCACCTGGAGGAAACTCATGCGACCACAGGGAAGACATGCAGACTCTGCACAGAAGGCACGCCAGCTGACTAAACCAGAAAACCTCTTGCTGTGAGGTGGCAATGCTAACCGCTGCACCACCATGGCCTACCAGGTAGGGCATTACATTACACATTCCAAATATGACAAGCTACTCTGCTCTGTACATATATATATATATATATATATATATATATATAAATAAATATATATATATATATATATATGTATTAATATGTATATGTATGTACATCATATATGTATATATATTTATCTCTCTCTCTCTCTCTATATATATATATATATATATATATATGTAGATATCTATAACTATATGTGTGTGTGTGTATATATATATATATATATATATATATATATATATATATATGTGTGTATATATATGTGTAGACATATATAGATGTGTATATGTGTATATATATATATATATATATATATATATATATATATATATATATATACATATATATATATATATATATATATATATATATATATAAATATATATGTGTATATATATATAGTATATATATATGTGTGTGTGTGTATAGATATATATATATATATATATATATATATATATACATATATATATATATCCATATATGTATGCAGATATGTATATGTGTTGTGAAGATTGGGTGAAGATAGGTGAAGGCTGCCAGCCTAGCCAGATAGAATTTTGTAGCTAATTCTGTCATCTGTAATATTAATGTAAACCACAGGCTTGTTGTCTTAAATGGTAAAAATAGTGTTACATGTGGAACTGGAAAACAAAATGTAACAGTGCACGCTACTGACCAAGTAAATCATGTTGTGACCCTTTGATGTTAGGACTCAGAGCCAGTGAGTCTAGAGAGCGGCATCCTGGCTATTGTTTTAAGGCCAGTGTTAATGGCCAGAATTTGCATGCATAAATGTCCTTTATTGCTCTGGTTTCTGCCCAGAGGTGAAGAATGTAAATGTAGTTTCTGTTAGCCTGGGAACCCAGGGAAGTGGGAAGAATGATGTAATGTGACCCAGGGAAGTATGAAGAATGATGTAATGTGAACCAGGAATGTGATTTTAAAAACAGAGAGAATCAGAGAGCATTAAGCATTTTTTCTTGACCATCCAACTGACCAGCACTGTCTTGCTCTAAATGTAAGTTTATCTTAGACGTGTGTTTTCTATCAGAAATAGCTAGTAACTAGAAAGATTAGACTAAGTGTTTTTCTGTGATGTCAGAACTGTACTACTGAATTATTTTAAGTATTTCTCTGTGACCTCTGAACTCTTGACTAGCACTGTGTAGTAAAAGTATTGTCTTGTGTTTTAACTATTTGTTATTAAATATTTTTAAACCCTTTCAACTGTGGCTTTTTTTGTAGATATAATTTAAGCTCTTTAGAGTACTTGCATGCCTTTGGTAAATTGTACAAAGCCACTTCAATAGCTTTAGCCCTGGGTTATAATATCAATTGGATAATAATACTGCACAGTAATAATTGGACACCCTTTTAAGGGCCTTTGAGTTGCTGATAAATATTAGTGGGTGGTGGCAGTCGGTACTACCATATAGTCTGGGTAAAAGGGGCACAGCTGGAGAACCTCTGCCAGCCTTCTCCAGGAGTGTCTGCGTGGTTGTATAAACTTTTCTCAAAGTGTGTGTGTGTGTGTGTGTGTGTGTGTGTGTGTGTGTGTGTGTGTGTGTGTGTGTGTGTGTGTGAGCTACTTCGGCAGGGACACGAAGTACTGATTGGACAGAGAGGTTGCTGGAGGTTTTAGCTTGCCCACTAGACTGAGATCTGGACCCTATATCTGTGCCAGTGGGGAGTCTTATTGGGGACCTGGAGAGCAAGGGAGCGACCAGCCCGGACTGACTGTGATCTCTGTGTGCTCTTAAGGGAAATTGCACTTTACTGTGTGTATTTGTTATCCTTTTCTCCTATATTAGACACCCCTCACTGGTGTTATTGGTGAGGATTGAGGCTCCTTGATTGCTGGGCCATGGTTAACATATGTCCAGAACATGGAGTGGAGTCATGGCTCAGCTCCAATAGTCTCAACCTCTTAGTGCAAGGGGATGTCATGTACGTATTGCAGGTATATATGTAGACTGTTGCTACTGTAACAATGGTTGTCTTAACAGAAATGTTGTGTCTGGGAGGTCACATCTGCTATTGACATGTACTCCATCAGTTACTGGCAGACATTCTAAGGTCATCATAGTACAGTACCACTGATATCACAACAATTGTTTTGTGGAATACAGCAGAGATATGACCAATAAATGTGGACAATTTGACACACTCTGGTCAGTCCAGAGGTTTACACAGAACCCCTTAGTGCAAGTCATGTGGACCCAGCCTGACAATATGGATGTTAACAGCCATGTAAATGAGTATATCACATAAATACTGGACTACTTATGCCCACAAAGTTTATGCAGTCACACACTCCTATCTGTCCTGACACATAATAACTGGTGGTGCAGAGGTCACATGGTGACATACTACCCACTAGTTAGTGACATACATCTGTACAGCATCCCACTGCTTTGTCAGAAATACATGACAGTTATGGTGGCCTGGCAGAAATACATCTAACAAATATCTGGATATAACATAGGTTCATAGGTAGGTACTAGGCTATCTGCCCGAGAGCATTTATAAGCCTAGCCAGAGTATGTCAACTTTCACCACCCCATTGATTAATTAACTGACACAGGTTTGCCAGTACTGACATGAATGGATGCATTGCTTCACAGGTGTGTAGTGGTTGACTGTGCCAGAAGGCTGTATAAGGCTAGGTAAAGGGTATACCTTGGCATCAGGCCACATGACAATGGTCTGCATTGTGCCTCAGGGGCATAGTGTCTGGATTGGCCCACACAGGTGGATATTGTATTCACCATCCACTCATCTGGGTTACTATTGTGGGTGGTCAGTGCTGTGCAATGCTTGCCATGTATGTGTTCTATATTCCATAACATGGACGGTGTCTGGGATGTGCACACACCCCACATGCATGTTCTGTGACGTGGAAATGTACTTGGGGTATCTGGGGCATGTTGTGTAGACAGATTGTTATCATCAGATGTGCCATTTCTGACCTCATTTAGTGAGAACTGGCAATGGACACCAGGTTGACCCTGCACCTACACTGACAGCATGGTATAGGTATTCACAGGTGTCCATGTCATCTGTCCATACAGGGCATGTGTATAAGGCATGATTTTGTGGATAAGGCATGATTTTGTGGGTTACATTTGCTGGCTCTACAGTTGTTGCACTGTATGCAATGATTTGCCTTTTGCAGGAATGGGACAGGGTGCCATGTCCTCTGTAGTCCACTGCAATCACACCATGGTTACTATCTGTGGGCAATATGCAGGGAACTACCAACATAGTGATTGTTGCCTAGCCAAGTGTGTTTGTGTATGAGACGTGGGTGGAGAATGTTTTCTGGGTAATACAAAGGTTGCCTATATTTTTCCCCAAGCCATGACATCACATGTAGGGGTATGGATTGTCTACCCCAGCCTCTCTGCTGTTTGACATCTGTTATCCTTGTAAGGTGGACATTGAGACATATAATAGGCCCACCATATAAAAAATTTGCAAAACCCGCTGCACAATGGGTCCTGTTATTACACACTCACAGATGCCTCCACTCAGGCTACTTATGACAAACACACTCACTAACACACACACACACACACACACACACACACACACACACACACACACACACACACACACACACAATGTCTCCCAGTTGCTATGTCTGGGATTAGAACTCCTACCTAACTAGTACATCACACTGCAGCATTATGCAGTTATAGCACGTGCCACAGAGCTTAAGGGGCTACGCTATCCCCAAAGGTGTATTTCAAAGTGAATGACATCAGCAGGCTTGCCAAAGTAGGGCAATTGAAGTTGTAGTGACTGTGAATGGCCTCAAATGCATTGATCCCTACACAGACAAACACACAATGTTTTATAGTTAACATGTCTGGGATTAGATTTCTTACCTAACTAATACATCACACTACAGCATTACACAGTTATAGCACGTGCCAAAGAGATTACTGAGCTACACCTTCCCCAAAGGTGTATTTCAAAGTGAATGACATCAGCAGGCTAGCCAAAGTAGGGCAATGGAAGTTGTAGTTACTGTAAATGGCCTCAAAAGTATTGATCCCAACACAAATACACAAAGTTTTATATTTGCCATGTTCGGGATGAGAACTCCTACATAACTAGTACATTGCACTACAGTGATTACCCATTTATAGCATGCACCATGCAGTTTACTGGGCTACTCCTTCCCCAAAGGTGTATTTCAAAGTGAATGACATCAGCAGGCTTGCCAAGTTGGGCAATGGAAAGTGTAGGTCATAGGTTCATAGGTTCATAGGTTGGTACTATGCTAGCAGCCCTAGGGGCTATACATGCCTAGCCATGACAATTCTCTGGCTATGTCTTCCCACAATATTTACTTCCCTGGACCCCTGTCTAGCAGGGCGACTGGCATGATCCCCGGGGTCAATTTCCTATCTCCCATCCAATGTCAAGGTTCCTTTTGAAGAGGGCCAAAGAGTCACTTTGCTTGACATGTATGGGCAGTCTATTCCAGAGTCTGGGGAGTCTCTGGGTCAGGATCACATCCCTCCAGCATGTATTGTTCATTGTGATGACAAGGTTTGGATCCCAGGAGTGTGTGGCTGTGAGGGATTTGGATTTCTTTAAGTGTAGCATGTCCAACAGCTCTGGGTGTGACATGGCATTGTATGTTAAGCAGAGATTGCCTCTGAGTACATGATATGTGACAGACTATAGCTGGATGATTTTCAGATGGTCAGCATTTGGTTTAGGCCTGTGATTCTTTTAGTGAGTTATGTCTGCAGCCTTTTTAGTTGTTGCAGATGTCTTGTGAGGTACATACCTAATGGGCCATTGTAGTCTGTACTGGGTCTACTGAGAGATGACTACAGTGGGACAAAGGCCTCCCTTTTCCTGGATGTAAAGCCCTTAGTGATGAGGTGTGTCACATAGGTGGATTTTCTGACTGTTGTGGCGATGTGGTTATCAAAGGTGAGACCACTGTCCACCTGTGTCCCTAAATTTCTTATTACACTGTAGGTGTTTAGTGTACCACCACCTATGTGGTACTTCACAGGTACATATCCCTTCCCAAAGGGGATAACTATACATTTATTGACATTGAGCTTGAGGCCATGGCTCAGGCACAAAGCATCTCTTTCTGTAAGGCCCTTCTGTAGAATATCCACATCATGTGGGGATTCAGTATTGGCTCCCAGTGTGCAGTCATCTGTGACCTTTGTTAGCCAGAGTCCCTTAGTGTTGGCCTGTACTTCAGAGCAGTAGATGCCAAACAAGAGCGGTCCCAGGACTGAAACCTGAAGTACTCTAACTGTCACTTGTCTGTCACCTACTTTTACAGTGTGGGTTCTGTCAGTACAGCAGTTGGCAGCCCATCAGGTGATGTAGGGATTAATGGGCAGCTTGGTACATTTATCTATGATTCCAGACTGTTGGATGGTATTGAAGGCCTTGGTGAGGTCTGGATAGGCTGTGTGAACCACCTTACCCTTGTCCAAAGCTCTGGAAACTGATTCAAAGATGATTCCATAGTACCAGAATACAAAAGTGACCACCCCTTTCAACCTATCTTGCTGTTTTAAAAATAGTAACTCTCCACTAAACCTTAACTTTTTAAACAGGTAAAACTTAAGTTACCTACTTTCACATCTAACTTCTCTAGTGCACACTGCAGTGTGCATTTTCTTTTCATCTTACCTTTAAGCATCCCTGTGACAAGCACTTTCACTAATATCTGCTGGAAAGCACTAGGAAGCGTTAAACTGATACAAGCACTCAGCTCTCCTTGTTAATAAGGAGAAATTAATAGTAGGCACTAAACAGCCTATAATTGCAAAGTACCTTGCTAAGGTAAGGGAAAACAGCTCCTGTACTTTACAAAAAAAAAACACCAAACCAGGCATGTCCAAGGGTCAGCTTCCGGTGATTTCTCCTGTCCACCTGGTGAATCTGGGCATACTGGGGCAATGCAGCAATTGCCTCATATACACAGACAACCCTCTCCTCCTACCACCCAACACTACAACCTGTGAGAGATGCACTTACATAGCCAAAATTGAAGCAAAGCTCTCTCCACCCAAGATTGTGCTAGACAGTCAAGAGGAGAAGGTTAACACCCACACTACACCTCAAGCAACACATAGCCCTTCTAAACACACACCACCAACACCCACATATAGCAACACTAAATCCACATATGCAGAGGCCCTTAACTGTAACCTGCCCAAGCAACAAGGACCTCTGAAGTTGAAACGCAAACAAACACCAATCACATAGTTCACAACACCAGTGTACCACGCAGCAACAGCCCCTAAGGCAAGACAATGTACCTAGCACTTTAGTCATAGGTGACTCTATAGTCCGGCACACTGATGTCCCTCTCACCAGGTTGAACAAGGAGAAAATTACAGTGAGCTGCCTGTCGGGTGCCAGGATCCGCCACATAACCCATGCACTCAAGTCACTCCACAACAAGTACAAATATGACTCTGTCATTGTCCATGTTGGAGTGAATGACTTGAGACGTACCTCCCTGGACTACATGAAAAGAGACATGGAAGAGCTCTTGGATCATGTGGCCCAGGCATGTATGACACTAGCCCTGAGTAGCATCCTGCCTTCGCCAAGAATGATACCACAATATAAGGACAAAATGATTGACTTTAACAATTGGCTAAGCTTCTGGTGTCATTCAAAGGGGATCCAGTATCTGTCTGCCTGGGACGACATGATTGACAGACCATGATGCTTTTCCAGAGATGGTCTGCACCTGTCGCCCCTGGGATTCAGGTTACTGGCTAAGGCTCTTGCCACCCCTATAGTGCCTTTTTTAGGCAAAGTTCAAAGGACAAAACCACCACCGTAACAAGTACAAGCATGCAAAATCTGAAGGTAATGCTACTCAATGCTAGAAGTCTAAACCTCAAAATGCACTCTTTCGAGGCACTCCTAAAAATGGAGAACATCGATATCTGTGCAGTAACTGAGACCTGGTTCAAGGCTCCAGACAGCACCCCTGCAATACCAGACTACAACTCTTACCACACTTTTCGGCCACCAAAGCAGGACCGAAACACTAAAGGTGGAGGAGTGTCAATATTCACCAAGGATATTCACACCACCAGGCTAGTTGCCCAACACAATGCGTCTGAAATTCTCCAGGTGCAACTAACACTAGGTAAGACTGCAATCCAAATTGTAGCTTGCTACAGATCCCCCACCATACCCCAAGATTCTCACTACACCTTTCTAAACATACTGGAAAATATTAAGATACAACCAAACACCCTAATACTGGGTGATTTTAACTACCCTGCCATTAACTGGGAAAACTACTCATGCACCAACACCTTTGCCCAACGGTTATTGGAATTCATAAATTGCAATGCCCTGGATCAACTAATCCATAGTCCCACCAGGGGCTCCAATATCCTAGACCTGGTCATTACCAACATGGGAAATCGATGCTCCACACCTATGGTCACCCCCCCGTTAGTCGGGTCTGACCATAAGCTAATCACCCTTGACATCCACATCCCACCCCCACCCCCCAGTAAGGAAACCTCCATAAAAAACTTTTCCAAAGCCAACTTCATGCTACTCAAGTCAGAAGTGACAAACTTCATGACACCCATGCAGACGGGAACTGAAAGTTCAACTGCTGAATCCTACACTAAGGCACTGTACGAGCACATCCACTCATGCATGAATCGTGCCATCCCAAATAGAACCAAGATGCTCTCATCCAAAAAAAGGAAACCAATCTGGTGGTCCCCTGCCATAAACAAACTTTACAACAAAAGGAAGAAAATGTTGCAGAAAAGAGGAAAATCCCAGATGCAAAAAACTTCCTTACCAGTCTCAATAAGAAACTGAGATCCCTCATAAAATCCTCCAAAGCTAGTTACGAAAATAAAATTGCCAAAGATTCCAAAGACAACCACAAGGCATTCTATAACTATGTCAAGAATCTAAATGGCAATGCTCAGATCTGCTCTGAGCTAAAACAGAATGGCATTAAATATACTGATCCCAAGGATATTGCCAATATCCTGGCAGATCGATTCAGTGCCAACTTCACTCCCCTCTCACCGCCTAAATGGCCCATCTCAATACCGGAAGATTGCCAAATTCTGGTAATAATGGCCACACAGGTAAAAACGCACTCTCCAAAGCTAAGAATACAGCATCCATGGGACCAGATGACATCCCAGGCTGTGTACTACATGAACTACAATATGAACTGGCACCTCACCTAAGTGTCATGCTTAATCATAGCCTCACCTCAAGTTTTGTGCCCACTGAGTGGCGCAGAGCTACAGTTATCCCACTCCACAAGGGGGATCCACCTTGGATCCCGGAAACTACTGTCTCATCAGTCTGGCAAGCCTTATCTGCAAGGCCGTGGAGCGTATTGTCATGGAACTTATAAACAAAGACATTGGCAACCTTCAAACACTGGACCCCACCCAGTTTGGGTTCGTGAAGGGCCAATCTTGTCTCCTGAACCTGATTGACTTCTTCAAATCAGTCTCCAGAGCCATGGACAAGGGTAAGGTGGTCCACACAGCCTATCTAGACCTTGCCAAGGCCTTTGACACCATCCCCCACTCTGGAATCATAGATAAACTTACTAAGCTGGGCATTAATCCCTATGTCATCCAATGGGTTGCTAACTGCCTTACTGATAGAACCCACACTGTAAAAGTATCTGACTCCAAATCCAGCTCCAGACAAGTGACAAGTGGAGTACCTCAGGGTTCAGTCCTGGGACCGCTCTTGTTTGGCATCTACTTCTCTGAAGTACAGGCCAACACTAAGGGACTCTGGATAACAAAGTTCGCAGATGACTGCAAACTGGGAGCCATTATTGAATCCCCAAATGATGTGGATACTCTACAAAATGGCCTTACAGAAACAGATGCTTGGTGCCAGACCCATGGGCTCAAGCTCAATGCCAAGAAATGTATAGTTGTCCCCTTTGGGAAAAAACATGTATCCGTGAATTACCATATAGGTGGCAGTACACATAACACTAAAAGTGTGATAAGAGACTTAGGGACACAGGTGGACAGTGGTCTCACCTTCGATAACCATATCGCCACAACAGTCAGGAAATCCTTCTATGTGGCACACCTC
Source organism: Protopterus annectens (assembly GCF_019279795.1). NCBI lineage: Eukaryota > Metazoa > Chordata > Ceratodontiformes > Protopteridae > Protopterus > Protopterus annectens. The sequence continues at coordinate 739,980,860 of NC_056729.1, read as the reverse complement.
ATGACTAAAGGCTTTTTATCCAGAAAAAAGGAGTTCATTGTCCCACTGTACTCCTCCCTCATTAGACCCATTATAGAATACAACGCCCCGTTTGGTATGTACCTCTCAAAACATCTGCAACAACTGGAAAGGCCGCAGAAATACCTCACTAAAAGAATCACAGGCCTATAGCAGATGCCATACGCTGACCACATTAAAAAACTCCAGCTATACTCTGTCGCATATCGTCTACTCAGAGGCATTCTCTGCTTAACATACAAGGCCATGTCAAACCCAGAGCTGTTGGACATGCTACACTTAAAGAAATCCCAATCCCTCAGAGCCACATGCTCCAGGGATCTAAACCTTGTCATCACAATAAACAAAACATGCTGGAGGGATAGGTTCCTGACCAAGAGACTCCCCAGACTCTGGAATAGATTGCCCATACATGTCAAGCAGAGTGCCTCTTTGGCCCTCTTCAAAAGGAACCTTGATGATTGGATAGGAGAAAGGAAATTCACCCCGGGGATCACGTCAGTCACCCTGCTAGACAGGGGTCCAGCGAAGTAAATAGTGTGAGAAGAAATAGCCAGGGAATTGTTATGGCTAGGCTTGCATAGGCCCTAGGACTGATAGCCTAGTACCAACCTATGAACCTATGAATCAATCAGGTTCAGGAGACATGATCGACCCTTCACAAACCCATCCTGGGTGGGGTCCAGTGTTTGCAGGTTGCCAGTGTCTTTGTTTATAAGTTGCATGATAATACATTCCATGGCCTTGCAGATCAGGCACGTCATACTGCTGGAGCTGTAGTTCCCAGGATCCAAGGTGGATCCCCCTTGTGGACTGGGATAACTGTAGCAGTGCACCACACAGTGGGCACTAAGCCTGAGGTGTGGCTATGATTAGATATGGCACGTAGGTGAGGTGTCAGTTAATTTTGTAGTTCATGCAGTACACAGCCCAGGATGTTGTCTGGTCCCATGGATGCTGTTTTCTTAGCTCTGGAGAGTGTGTTTTTCACATGTGTGGCCATTATTACCGGAATCTGGCAATCTTTCAGTGTTGAGATGGGCCCTTTTGAGGGTGGGAGGGGGGTGCAGTTGGCACTGAATCAATCTGCCAGGATATTGGCAATATCCTTGGGAGCAGTATATTTAATACCATCCTGTTGTAGCTCAGACCAGATCTGAGCATTGCCATTTATATTCCTGACATAGCTATGGAATGGCTTGCAGTTGTCTTTGGCATCTTTGGCTTTATTATGTTCATAGCTTTCTTTGGGGATGTTATGAGGGATCTCAGCTTCTTACTGGGGCTGGTAAGGGAGTATTTTACATCCTGGAAATTCCCTTGTTTCTGCAAAATGTTCTTCCTTTTGTTGTACAGTATGTTTATGGCAGGGGCCACCACACTGGCATCCTTTACTTGGTGGGGAGTGTCTTGGTTCTCTATTGGATGGCACAATTCATGCACATGTGGATGTGCTCATACAGTGCCTTAGTGTAGGATTCAGCAGTCATCCTTTCAGTTCCCATCTGCATGGGTGTCATGAAGTTAGTCATGTCTGATATGTGTAGCATGACATTGACTTTGGAGATGTGTGTTGCGGAGGTTTCCTTACTGGGGTGTGGGTGAAGGATATGGATGTTAAAGGTGATTAGCTTATGGGAAGACCGGACCACTGATGGAGTGACCATAGGTGTGGAGCATTGATTTCTCATGTTGGTAATGACCAGGTCTAGGATATTTGAGCCCCTGGTGGGACTATGGGTTACTTTATCTAGGGTATTGGGAATTATGACTTCCAAGAACCGTTGGGCACACATGTTAGTACACAAGTAGTTTTCCCAGTTAATGGCAGGATAGTGTAAGTCACCCAGTATTAGGGTGTTTGGTTGTATCATAATATTTCCCAGTATGTTTAGAAAGGTGTAGTGGGAATCTTGGGGCATTTTGGGGGATCTGTAGCAAGCTATACAATTTGGATTGTAGTCTTACTTAGTGTTAGTTGCACCGGGGGTATTTCAGACGCATTCTGTTAGGCAAGTAGTCTGGTGGTGTGAATATCCTTGGTGAATATGGACACTCCTCCACCTTTAATGTTTTGGTCCTGGTTTGGTGGCTGACAGGTGTGGTGAGAGCTGTATCTGGTATTGCAGGGGTGCTCTCTGGAGCCTTGGATCAGGTCTCTGTTACTGCACAGATATCGATGTTCTCCATTTTTAGGAGTGTCTAGTGACTGTGAATGGCCACAAAAACATTGATCCCTGCATGCGCGCGCATGCGCACACACACACACACACACACACACACACACACACACACACACACACAGAGTTTCACAGTTGCCATGTCTGTGATTAGAATTCCTATTTAACTTGCACATTACATTACAGCATTACGCAGTTGTAGCACGCATCACAAAGCTTACTGGGCTTTTTCTTTCCCAAAGGTGTATTTCAAAGTGAAAGACATTAGCAGTCCTGCCAAAGTAAGGCAAAGGATATTGTAGTGAGTGTGAATGCCCTTAAAAGCATTGACCCATACACAGACAAGCATACACAGTTTTACAGTCGCCATGGCTGGGAATAGAACTCCTACCTAACTAGTACATCACACTACAGCCTTACACAGTTACAGCATGCGCTACAGAGCTTATTGGGTTGCTCGTTCCCCAACGGTGTATTTCAAAGTGAATGACATCAGCAGCCCTGCCAAAGTAGGGCAATGGATATTGTAATGAGTATGAATGGCCTCAAAAGCATTGATCCCTACACAGACAAACACACACACACACAAAGTTTTGCAGTTGCCATGTCTGGGAATAGAACGTCTACCTAGCTACTATATCACACTAGAGCATTATGCAGTTGTGGCATGCACCACGCAGCTTACTGGGCTACTTTTTCCCCAAAGGTGTATTTCAAAGTGAATGACATCAGCAGCCCTACCAAAGTAGGGCAGTGGATATTGTAGTGACTGTGAATGGCCTTAAAAGCATTGATTCTTATACAGACAAACACACAAAGTTCTACAGTTGCCATGTCTGGGAATAACCCCCCTAGCTAACTAGTACAGCACACTACAGCATTACGCAGTTATAGCACATGCCATGGAGCTTATAGGGCTACTCCTTCACCAAAGGTGTATTTCAAGGTGAATCAGCAGGTTTGCCAAAGTAGGTCAATGGGGAGTGTAGTGACTGTGAATGGCCACAAAAGCATTGATCCCTCCACACACAGTTGCCATGTCTGGAATTAGAACTCCTACCTAACTAGTACATCACACTATAGCATTACGCAGTTATAGCACACGCCATGGAGCTTATAGGGCTACTGTTTCACCAAAGGTGTATTTTAAGGTGAAGACATCAGCAGGCTTGCCATAGTAGGGTAATGTGGAGTGCAGTGTGTGTGCATGGGCCATAACCCATTCATCTGGAAGCAAACACACAACACTCAGGCACACAGAGGTTTATATTTCACAGGTACATGTATACAACTGCTAGATGAATACTGACTTGTACAGTTATTTTACACAGTTATCACAAGCACCACAGACACTATAGTGCTGAGGGATACCAGAGGCAAATGTCTACAGTGATTGACATTTGCACACCATGTGGTTTTAGCCAATTGGATGTGTGCTGGGTGGGAAAGGCCTCATGATGGGAGGCTCTTTGTCACTGTCTGTCACTCTCTTCCACACATCTATGTATGTGTAATGTTGGTTTATTATAGTGTGTTGTCCTTGGATATATGTGTGTATTCCTATCCAGTGTGTATGCAAAGCATGACTGGTGTGCAATGAGGAGTGTGTGCACAAACATCTGTGACTGTCAGATATGTATAGTCCACTGCTGTTGCCAGACATGGGATTCATTTCTGTAAGTGTGGGAGCATGCCCAGGATGACCTTCTGTATTGAATGTGTGAATCCATTCCAGGTAGGTTGTACTCCAGTGCAGGCTTTTGTGTTCTACACCTACAGCTAGCAACCCGTTTCTGTGGGATATCTGTAGATCAGTTGACAATATGGGGTCAAAATGAGCAAAGAATAGTAGGTTGCTGTAGGTGTGTCTGTGCTGCTTCTGCTACATGGTTTTGGTGTTAGCAGAGATATTCTGACATATGTATTGTTTCACACTGTGATGTTTTATGTCATCAACTACTGTCAGGTGTACATATGTGCTTGCAGTAATTTCCTGGGGCACACAGGGGGAATGCAGCTGTGTCCAGTATTCTGGTCTGCAGCCTACATATTCGTGCACAATCATGCCATTCTGGAGGGGAAGTTAGAGACACTTGCTGATGGGTCTGTTTAAATGGATCAGCACCTTGGTACAGTGGTGGCTGGGGATCCCATGCTTGTACATCCATCGATGTGACAGTATGGCCATATCCTGCTGTGGCCATACCTCACAGCTGTACAGATTCACACAGGTTACCCAGAGGCAGGGGTCATATTTCTGGACATTACTGCTTCACATTGTGGTTTATGAGCAGGTTTGTAGCCACACATTCCTGTATTTGCAGGCAGGGATAGTATGTGCACACAGCTGAGTTTCAGACTTCACACACTCCATGCCGTTCATGCTCCTATCCCCCCTCTTATTATTCTATCCTCTTCCAAACATTATGCAAACATTATCTGATAAGTTCCCTATAGTTATCACTTCATCACAGCAGTAATTTGGTGTTGGCCCACAGTTCATGCAGTAGGACATGGTGGATATGTTACTGGGATTTGTCAACATGGCCTTGCATTTGGGTTCTGTGGACTGTGTTATGTTGTTATTTGGGTGTCCATGACATAACATACATTGGCAGTATGGGTGAGACACAGGCCTTTGGCAGAGGACTGTAGGGCATTTGGTAGTGATGCAGGCCAGCTGTAGCAGGCCATTGCATTGTGTCACTCCTACAGTCCCATACTGCAAGAAACTATATTCCCCTGGGGTGACAGGGTAGGTGTGCAAGGTGTTAATGTCAATACTTTCTGTCATTATTGATCCAGTGGTGTGGATGGTGGCAGGGTTCTGCTTACAGCTAGGGACACACCTGCATGGGATCCTCTTCTGCATGCTGTAGTCTGTGGCTATTGCCATACAGAAGTAGGGGTCATATTGTACTCATTCCCAACAGCAGGGATGAGACCTGTGAGGTACTGTGGGTGATGGCGGGGTGAGCTGGGTGTATGTGTGCTACGGGCACTACCTGCATCTGACTCACAGATATACATGGGGCATTACACTTATGCTGGCTTGTGCAGTGACATCAGCAGTTTCTCAGTACTTCATACCTGTGACCTTTGTGGTCTGCCAGTGTTTGGCCAGATGACATTGGTATTCCATACTACAAACCCAGCTAATGTGCTGCTAACCTGTATGTACAATTCCAAAGGTGTATCCATTTGACAGTAACATTTTATACACTGTCTGTCTGGTTCCACTTGTGTACTGTTTGTATGTCTGGGCCCACATGCATGCCATGTCCATTTTTCAGATGGTGACAGATATTACATCCAAACATTTACTATGGCTTACTGCTGAAATGTGTTTTGCTGGGATGCATATTGTGTTTGACACTGCAGTTGTGAGACCTTGGCCCAGGGCCATCGGCAGTACTGGCCAATGGCCACCAGGACAAACCTCACCATGTCTACATGCTGACCACTCTCACACAATAAACAACACACACCAACCTAACACACGCAGCCCTGCATATTGTATACATGCTACAATCTATCTTGCTACTTTGGCCGGCTCAGGTAATCTGTGCTCCACTGTTATTATACCTACACATACATGTTACTACATTTCTACATAGGATTGTGGGGGGGGGGGCACACCTGACAACCGTACACATTTGCTATGACTGTACTGGTATTTCAGGTACTCCATTTCATTCTGTATTCTGACCTATCATGCAGACAAGAGGCATATCAGTGTACTACAGTTTTTAGGTTTGATTGAACTACATTTCAGTTTCAGACTTCTTACCCTTCAGGACTAACATCCCACTGCCTGACCTATTGTAGTCTGTCTGTGTAGGTCTGGAGTGGGGGCTGTTCTCCATAGCCATCAATCAGAGGCCTTAGCACAGCCATTGTTTGTGTTTGTCTATGCCTGTCCTGCTGGCTGAGACTGTTGTTGGGTATGTGAGCCTCCCTGACTGGCATGTGTGTGTCCTATGGAGACACATTTGGCCCACCACATTTCCTGCAGTGAGTTTTGTCACCTTATCTAGTACTGGTTACTATGGTGACACTAGCATTTGTTACAGATTTCATGCTGCCACTATAGGTGACTACTATCTGCTAGCATCCCATTCAGCCACCCGAATCCCTTGCATACTCACATCCATACCATAGATACAAGTAACAAAACATACTACTCCATTCAGCAGGTGATAGGTAGAGTGACTTACCTTGTGGCTGTGCCAGTATTGAGGTTGATGCTGGAGGGCTGACTCTGTCAGATGCACATAGTACACTCCCTATACATGGTTAAGCACAGGTAATATCATGTTTGGCATCCCTTTTACTGTATGTGCAAGTCAGAAAGAGGTGTCATTCTCTGGGTTCCTACCGTGTCAGTGTATGTGGTATGCGTTGCCTCTTTGCCAAGGCCTGGGCATACTGGGCATGCCTCCTTCTGCCTACAGGGGCAGGCTCAGGTTGTTCCTCCTTCGAGTTACTCTGTGCCTGTGCAGGCCTTGGCAATGGTGGGAGGCTGTGTGGCCCTGCACCATGTTGTTCCTGCTCCAGCTGTTTCGGCAGGATCATATTGTGTAGCATGGCATATACGATGACAATTTTGGTACATGTAGCTGGTGAGTACTGCAAGGCTCCACCAGATATGTCCAGGCACCAGATCTGTGACTTGAACATCCCAAATACATGCTTTATTATGATTCTGGTCTGTGCATGTGCCTCATTATGGAGTTCTTGCTCGGGTGTGTGCATTTCTGATGGGTATCATCAGCCACAGCTCCAGTGTGTAAATAGCATCCCCCACTGGGTGGCCATAAGGGATGTCCCCATTGGCAAATCTCTGGTACACCTGTGTCATATGCCTGATATGGGAGTCGTGATAGCTTCCAGGGCAGTCAGCACACACATTCATTATAATGTCCTGGGCATCGCACATGACCTGGCAGTTGATGGAGGGGAAGCCCTTGTGTTTGATGTAGACCTTACCCTGCTCACTGGGTGGTGGTTTGATGTATATGTGTGTGCAGTCTATAGCACCCACTACCTCAGGGTATTCTGCTATTTGGTGGAAGAGACGCATATTGCTTGTCAACACCTCACGGCTCTTGTGGAAATATATGTGCTCATCGGCATGTGGTGACTTGGCATCCAGGAACTGGTGGAGTACCCTGGATGCCGATGCCTGTGAGATCCCCATGATATCCCCAGTTGGCCTTTGGAAGGTATCTGTGGCTAGTATTCTTAGGCCTACATATACCTTGGTATCCACTGGGATGGGTTCCTCTCTGTTGGTTCTGTGTGTGAGGCGTGGCCGGCACAGCTCAACAATTTGCTGTAGGAGGTCCCTGTCCACCCTATAGTGCTCCACTATCTCCAGCTCATGTAGCCCCTGGTAGGTTACCCTGGGTCTGTACACTCTTCTCCTTCTTCTCACTGTGGGTTGGTCATGAGCATTCTCATCCTCACCACCCTCAGCCTCTTCCAATGTTAATTTATGAGAGTTAATGCAGCCCCTATCATTTTGTTGCTTTTGTTTGGGAAAATTTCCCCACTGGTGTACATGGGTGGTGTAGAATTTGTGGGAAAAAACAGAGGGGAAAGGTGTTTGCATAGTTTATAGTAGTGTACTGGGCTAGGCTGGGCTGCTGCCTGTGTAATTGGCTGTTTCTCATACATTTCACCTGCCAGCTATGCTAGTTCTCCTTGATTACCTTCCTACTGCTGTTTTCCCTTCCCATTGCCTTCCTGTTTAAGCCCAGGGACATGCCGTGCAAACACAGTGCTCAGATGTGCACGGAGCTGCTATTTCCTGGTTTACCTTTTTTTTTCCTTTAAAAATGGTGCGTGGCATGCACATCCACCTAAACAATGTAAAGAGTGCTTGGCAGCTTCAGACACATCCCCTTCCTTAGCTCTGCTAAGCTAAGGGCAAACCAAAGCCCAGGGCTCCAATAAGCTTACAGTATGCTTGACACACCCCTCTATGATGTCAGCTAGCTCTTAGGCTTGCACCATGGTATTCCTGCACCTACACAGTTGGGTGCAGGTTAGCCATGAGGGGGAATCTGGGATTCAGTATCATTCCCCTCATTTGCATAGGATTGCCTGCTAATGCCTAGTTACAAGTCTGACACTGAGCCTTCTCCCTTAGCAACCACTATTCACTGGCCATGTTGTCTTCTGCCTGCCATTGAGTATAATGGCAAAATTGTGATTTTGGATAGAATGATTTTTTCAAGGTTTTATTTTTATTTTCGGGCCGATCCTGTTTGCGGGCCGCTGCCCTACGCTTCAACGGCTGAAATCGGCCAAAAAAAAATAAAAGTTTTTTTTTTTGCAACTGTTTTCCATGCCAATGGCCATATATTTGGTCATTGGCATGCTTTACATGTTATATACACCCTTTATTTGGAGCTGTCGTGGCTCCGTTTTGTAGTTTGCAGAAATGTACTCAGTTACTAACCGAGTACATTTCTGCAGATTACACTAGTCCTGCATGTCCGGGTGCCAGCTTCCTGGATCGCAAATTCACCTCATTTCATGGTTTTCACCTGCAAATGGGGTAATTTGCATACAGAAGCTGTGTCCATGCAGGAATAGTGCAGGAGCGCTCGTGCACATCCCTGGAGCCTGTTCCTGGATCTCTCGGTGGCCATATTGCCTCCAGCAGCTCCTGCACTATTCCTGCACGCTGTGTAAAGCTTGCTGAATCCCGGAGACAGTTTTTATGTTTAAAACTGTCATTGATATCCTGCAGCACATTAAGGGTAAAAGTGTTCTTAAAGAACTTATATCTGTAAGTTTTTTAAGGCATATTCAGTGCCTTATGCCACCTGTCCGCTAGTTGCCAAGAAGATGGAATAGATGGAAGCAGATGGAATACTTTCGAAGAGTAGACTGAGTCCATGGGCAATCCTAGAATTATTCCTGCACTAAAGCAAAAAAGAAAATGGGAAGATCAGACTGTATGTGAACTTTAAGATCACAATTAACCATCACTCCAAGCTAAACAACATCTTTTACTAAAAACTGAGGACATTTTGTCAGACTGTCAGCTGAGCACATTTTTCAAAAGTGGACTTAGCTGATACCTACCAAGAGATCAAGAAGGAAGAAGAATAAGAGGTTTCTAACAATTAATACCGTCAAGGGCCTCTTATGTTACAACAGATTAGTGTTTAATGTAGACTCTGCTCCAGGTGTTTGGCAAGGAACAATGGTTCATATCCTCCAGGGTGTAACTATTGACCAGTATTACCTTGATAATATCACCATCACTGGTGTTACAGATCAAGCACTCTTACAAAACCTCAAATGACTCTTAAAAATAGAGTATGGTTTAAGAGCTAGTTGACTTTTGTTTGAGTTCTTGAAACAAACCTACCTAATCAAAATAGGGGAAACTACCTCAAGCAGTAGACCTGTAATGAGTGGCATACCCCAGGGATTAGTCTTGGAGCCTCTGTTATTTGGAATATACTTCTCTGAGGTGCAGGCCAAAACCAGTGGGCTATGGCTTACCAAGTTTGCAGATGACTGCAAGCCGGTTGCAGTCATCAATTCCCCAAGTGATGTGGACATCCTCCAAGAGGGTCTCACCCAAACAAATAACTGGTGCCAGAAACATGGCCTCAAGCTGAATGCCAAAAAATGCATCATTATCCCCTTTGGGGAGAGTGATGTCCCCACATATCACATTAATAACAATGTCCTAAGTACACAATCAGTAGTAAGGGATTTGAGCAACCAGGTTGATAGCAACCTGAAGTTTGACCACCATGTTGCTTCCATTGTACTGAAAGCTTTCTACATTGCTCACCTCATAAGTAAGGGCATCTCATCCAGGGACAAAGAGGTCATAAGATCCCTGTATTCTTCCCTTATAAGGCTAATTATTGAGTACAATGCCCCCTTCAGCATGTATGTCGCAAAGCACATGCAGCAGCTGGAGAGACCACAGAGGTTCCTCACCAGGGGAATCCAGGGCCTCAAACACCTACCCTACACAGATAGGCTAAAAGCCCTGTCTCTCTCCTCAGTTTCATGCAGACTCCTCAGAGGTGACCTCTGTCTGGCATACAAAGCAATCTCAGACCCCAACTTGATGGGACTGCTGCATGTCCGTAAGTCAAGCTCCACTCGAGCAACCCATACGCGCGACCTCAACCTGGTCTGTGTGATATCAATAGGACTTGTTCGTGGGACAGAACTGGGTCCCAGAGACTCCCCCATCTGTGAAACAGACTCCCTATCCACATCAAGCAGAGTACCTCATTATTCCTTTTTAAGCGCAACCTGGATAACTAGATGGGAAACAGAAAATACATTCCTGGGATTCCACCTGTGTCCCTGCTGGACTGGGGCTCTGGGTGCTGACTTGTCTAAAGATGGACTAAACTCTTGGCTAGGCTTATAAGGGTCTCAGGGCCAATAGCCTAGTTACTGCCTATGATCCTATGATCCTAAACCCAGTGCCATGTACTGCAGGAATATTATAGAAGCCCATGGACTGCCTAAGTGTCACAACAAAGTTCAGGCTATACTAAAGTCATCCACAAGATATTGTATAGCTCATCTCCTTTGTGGGTTTGTTAACTATTATGACAGACTTTTGCCAACTGTGGCAACCATGTTGCATCTCCTAACTGAGCTATTGTAAGCTGGCAGATCATGGTGGTGGTATAAAGAATGTGGACATTCATTTTGTGAGTCTACTACATTAGTCATGTCTGATAAAGTCTTAACACACTGTATCTCATCTGCTGCAATGAAAGTGGCCTAGAATGCCTCCCAGTTTGGAATATGAACAGTGCTGTCATATGTGGTAGCAAATGGAAGTGAGAGCTCCTCAGCAGCTGAGACAACTTATGCCAAAATTAATAGGGAAGCATTCAATCTTATTTGAGGTGTAAAGATATTTAATCCATACCTTTTCGCAGCCGTGGTGGTGCAGGGGTAGCATTGTCGCCTCACAACAAGAGGTTCTCCCGTTCGATTCTCGGCTGGAGCGCCTTCTGTGTGGAGTCTGCATGTCCTCCCCGCTGTTGAGTGGCATTCACTAGACATGTGTAGGGCGTGCCTTCATTGAAGGTTGGGCATCGATCTGGCACCTTGGCACTGTAAAAATCTACTGCCAATCATTAGCAGACCGGAATTCCGCTGTGGTAACCCCTAACCGGGAAAAGCCGAAAGAAGAAGAAGAACAATCTTTTCGACAGATAATTTACATTTGTTACATACCATCAGTGACTTACTGCAATTTTTAGTCCACAAATGGAAATTGTTACTACAGCAGCTGCCCAAATGCAATGATGAGCATTGTTCTTGCATGAAGACTGGTACAAGACCGAGTATTAATATGTATATCAAGCAAATGCTACTAGTTTGTCTCAGTTACCATTAGAGACTGTAAGTGATAAGCGAGAATAAAATAAAGTATTGGATATGTTCTCATTCAGTCAAACTGACATCCTGCCAGTTAGAGCAGAAATCACACATGATAAAGTTCTATCACAAGTGTATATTGTTACACAAACCAGCTGGTCAGCCAAACATACATTTTTCCTATCTATTACTTGAAGTGAGATGAGCTTACCTTAAATGCTTGCTTGCTGTGTAATGGGGAGGCTGAACATTATCATACCCACTGCATTACATTGCACAGTATTGCAAAAACTTCATCAGGGTCATTTCAGAGTAGTGAAATGAAAACCATGGCTAGAAGTTACTTATGGTGGCCACATACAGCTCACAAGAAAACAGAGCAAGGAATGAACTGCACAGACAATCAGACTGTCACATGAGCCACAGCATGCAGTACTGCATCCATGGGAGTGGTCTAAGTCACTCTGGCATTATATCTGTGCTGATTTTCAGGGATATTTATGGGAGCAGCATTTCTGGGGATGATTGACATATACTCTAAGTGGCCAAAATACTTTACCATGATCTCTACTACTTCTGGTTCCACCACCTATGTATTAAGTGACCTTCTTGCCAGAACTGGGGAGCCACATGAACTAGTATGTGACAATGGCCCTCAGTTTTTGGCAGCTGATTTCCAGACTTTCCTCCGTAATAATTGTATTCTATATGATACACCTGCCTCTTGGAATCCAGCAAGTAGATGGCTTGATGAAAGGTTTGTACAAAGTCTTAAACAAGCATTCAGAGGCAAAGTGAATGACAGGTTTATCCTCCAATAAAAGCTAGGCAATTTCTTCCTTGTATACCAAAATGTGCATGCTAACACTAACCAGACTCCAGCAATTTGATATCCTCTTCTTTCTAAATTAGATTTGTTGATTCTGAACTTTCAAAAGACTATCCTCTTCGTCAAGACAGGACTTGCTGTTGCTAAGCCTTTAACAGGCTGTCCAAGACCAAGAAATCAATTAAGACTAAAAGATGATGCAAATACCTACTTGTAGCTTTAGCACTGGTCAGGTAGTTCTCACCATGAGTTACAGAGAAGATTGTAAATGAGTTCCTGCTACAGTCAAAGAGTAGTTGGGATCTATAGTCTACAAAGTTAAGGTGGTCCTTGGCATCATTTGGTGGTACTGTGTTGACCAGGTTTAGAAATCTTGGTTTAGCAGGGCTGAGGAGCAGCCTACTTTACCTGTTGTTACTGTTTCTTAGCCATAACTGCTACCATTGCCAAGTGAAACTGATGCATATCATCTGATTGCACCATCTCCTACCGAGTCTTCTGCAGAGTCTAGTATCATGGTCATAAACCTGGAACAGGTGTTTGGTCAAATGGATATTATCAACATACATTTATAAGTCACCACAGAAACTCATGCATACTGTTTAGTGTGACTTTATTTTTAATTTAGGCACATCTAACAATATATTATATATAAAAAAGCAAGTACTTGTACATTAGGTTACAAGAGAAGTCGGAGGTAAAGCACCCGTATTAGAGGGGTGAACAGGGTGACATTTTAAATGTTTAACTCTAATGTTCTCCAATAACACTCTCTGAAATGTATTTTTGCAGTGTATTTTTCAATCACCTTTCGAATGTCTACAGATTTGTGTATTCCAATGGATAAATACAGCAGCATTCTGTAATAATTATGCTAAGTCTGATAGGTACATGTTTGCAATTCAAAACCATGATATCAATGTTTTATTTAAAGTGAATTGCAATATGACCCTTTCTGTGTACGTTAAAGTGATTACAAAAAACAAGCAATTTTTGTTACTCAGCTTTGAATGACTTAGACACAACTTTGTGAGAGTGACAGATTAAATATTGATTCAGTCTACCTGGAGAAACTAAGTAAAGTTATTTTTTTTTCTTTTAACATACATAGTGAATAGCTACTGTCATTCCAGCATCTAACAAAGCAAATATCTTTTAATCCCACGAGATCAAATCATTCAATATACTCATTAAATTCTAATAGGACTGTTGATAAAGGATCTAGCATTATTATGCCATTTTACCTTTTAAAATGTTCAAATATTTATATTTGATAACATTACACTTATGTGTTAGCTTTTAACTAGTGAGACCAATGTAAAAATTTCAGAAGTGGTTGTACATTCTTGGAATTTAGTCTAATGCATTCAAGTTGGAAGTAGGATACCGATAACGGTTTCAGAACCCATGACCTACACCTTAGTGAAAACTCTGGGTGCTGAAGAAAGCCCAGATGGCAATACTTCAGACCAGAAATTATGTACACCTAGAGAGAAATGGATCTCCTGTGTTGACCTTAAGTAATGTCTATGATGAGAAAATTTTAATATAGTTGGGAACACCAAATTTAAAGGGAATAACAAGGGAAATACTGTTTATGAATTCTGTGACTGTCAATAAATACAAAAAAAAATGGTGCAGTCTGGGTACTGGAGGGGCTGTTCAAGGAAAGATGGCAGCAAGCAGTTTACAAAAACATAATCATTTGTCTGTTTCCTTGCAGAAGCACCCCCTTGTGAGGGTTTGCCTGGAAGTGGTTTCCAGAGAGACAGAGACTCAAAAGGAGGAGCTTGGTTAGGGACTGTTTGCACTCCAACCAAGTATTGGTAGTGTGTGTGTGAAAATTCATACTCATCTTCTACCTGATGTAATAGGTATTACACAATGTTTACAACAAGGAAAGGGTTGTAAGGCTAATATACAAATGCCCTGTTGGTCTCCAAGAGTAGCACTACACACTAAGACTACTACAATTTTACTTGCTTTTCCCATAGAAAGTGAGGTCACTGGTAATGCTTAAATATGCAGTGGGAGCTGAAGTAATAATAGCTGCTACTAGGTGAACTAATGGTCCTGTAAATTGCTTGTTAAGTATGGGTGGTGTGTAGATGAGTAGGTACTCATCTTTTGATGGCCAGGCATCTCATCCATGACTGATTTGAAGCAAATGGCTTCAGCTGCCCTATGACCTTGACTAGAGTAAAGGAACCAGAAATTAATGAATTAATGAAAGCATAACCAGATACTCAAATGGAATGATACTCTGTGGATTCTGAATATTTATAGTGGTACAGTAAACAATGTATTTGAAATACAAGATGTTGCTTCTGTGACTGTGAAATAGTATTTGCCTGATACCTTCCCAACATGTACCAGATCACATCTGGATTAGAAGCCTGTTACTTGATTTTGTTTTTAATTAAATAAAGTGGCATGTGCTTGTGGCCTTCATTTCATGTTAGATTATCTCACTTATGCTTCTCTTTAAACACGTTAAACATTACTTCTGTTGTGAAGAGGATGCACTGCTGTTTGCAGTCTCCTTTTTTTCTGCCACACTGACCACCTCATTAGTGAATACAGGTACACAGGTTCATAAGTTGTTAATGATTATACAGATATAACAACTAGAAGGACTTACAGGTACCGAAGGCTGTTGTATCTGATAAACACATCATCATCAAGTTTTCTTAGCATATTATTCTTGAGTGACCTAAGGTGAAAAAATATGACATTATCCACATGAAGAAAACTGGATAAATAAAAAAATAATGGAAAGAATCAACATGAGTTCAGGAAGTTTGAAAATATTAACTAGAGAGCACACAGATACATACATACATACATATAGATAAGCATGAAATCATGCGATATTTATTAAATGCACTTTATATTTCTCTTTTCTGTTTTAATAGTTCTTGGAGTATGGAAAGATGGCCAGAATGTCTTGTTACGAGTGAACTTGCAAATGTAGGAAATCTGTTGTAGTTATTAATGCTTTAAAAGAGTTTCTGCTCATACAAAAACTAGTGTCAGCTACAAAAGAAAGGAATCAGACTCAGACTTTGTCTAATTATGGTCCAGTAAAGTATTACTGTTTCTTTAAATTTTAAATAACATGCATATACACGCACACACGCGCACACACACATACACACACACACACACACACACACACACACACACACACACACACACACACACACACACACACACACACACACACACACACACACACACACACACACACACACACACACACACGCACACGTGATGATAGGACTATGCTTCCTAAACAGATATGCAGGAAAATTAAAAAGGGATATCACCAAGAGGTTACATTTGAGAATTCAATGGTTTTTTTTATCTAGGTAAGTGAATTGTCCTTGTCAGCCATGCACCAGGCCATGAGAGTCATAATAACCTCTCTTTTTCTGGGTCTTTCTTAAAGGGTTATCATCTACAGTGTGTATGTAGACCACTCAGGCAAGGGCAAACATAGCACTTATATGGACAATTTTGTGTAGACAGTCAACCAGAATAATTTTGGGAGTTGGAAGGAAAAACAATACCCACAGAAACCCATGTGCACATGGGGTAGAGCATCCAAAGTTCCACATGCCAGTCACCAATGGTCAAGCTGGAATATTCGACCCTGCATCTATGAGGCAAATAACTTCCCACTGAGATACCCTTAAAGATATTACACCAGATAGAAAGGTAGAGTATTTTTTTGTTACAGTAAGGAAATACCTTGTGCTCTTGATTTTACTTCCTGTTCTAACTTAAAAATGTTACTATGCAATTTCTTATGATCTCAACTCCAGAACTAATTCCCTGGGATTAAGAAAACTTCATCACAATGCAGTAAGCAATTTTGTGTGATGAGTGGCCACATGCAGGGTGTGTAAAACTCAGAGACACACACATACCACCAGGGGTGCATGCCAAGCATCAGAAATAGCTACAGAATATGCTAACTATCATATAATCAGAAGACAATGAGCATCATAAGTAAAATGAGCAGTACCATGTATGCAAATGAGATGAATCAAGAGAGTGTTTTAATTCACAAATGTATACTTTGTGATATATACAGCTCTAACACTTGGGTTATTGAGCACAGCTAAATCTCTTTGATAATGACCAAGAAGCTTGGGAACATGTCAGAGGTTGCCACAACATTAGTTAATGTGTGTCTGCAAAAATCTCTTATTGTTGCTATGAGCCATAGTGTTACATGTCATCGTCTGTGGAGGAGCTGTGTCATTAACTGCAATTAAGATTTTACATACTCGGGGACAATGTCATTGTAGACCACTACCTTGTGGATAGGGATGCAATGCACAGCAATGTGGACATGGGTCGGCCTCATTTGGGGTCTATATTATAAGATCGACAGTTGAAAACATCGGACACCATATGGTCGACACCATACGGTTGATGTCTACAAACATCAAACTTATAAAAACAAAAAAAAAAAAAAAAAAGAAAAATGTAACCTAATGGGTTTAAGCAGGTGGGGCAAGCCTCCACTGCACCCTCCACACCCCCACTACTTAAATATACCAACGCTGAGACCACACTTTATTGCAGTAAATGGAAATCTCCCCTTACAGAGCCTTCCGTTTACACATTCGATGTTGTACACTTTCACTTTTCTCGTGTTGACAATATCAGCTTCGATATTGCTTGCTTTCCAGAATATAATATAGACCCCTTAATTTGCAGTCCTGTGGGAATCATGGTGTAACTATTCCAGTGGATACCATGGTATGTGTGACTTTACGTATACTAGCCATATACTAGCCAGAGGGACCTTTCAACAACCAGCTGGGGACACGATGTAGGATATCTTAGTAGTCTGCCTTAACAATACTCCCATCAGTTTCTCAATGCCATGCTGCAGCATGTGGGGAAGTAGATATGTCTCCCAAGTATGGTTGAGGAGACAAACAAAACACCATGCATGATTTCTATGATATAGCCCATTTTTAGAGGTACTGGGGATCATAGGCTGCACTCACATGGAAATAAAGGCTCCACCTGGAGACTGGGGGGAGGTACATGAACAGCAAAGGATTTCAATCCATTAACTGCCAAGTCATTTGTAATGTATAGGGTATCATCTACAATTGGCTGCTGGCTACCCAAGCAATTATCATGTCTCCCACATATGGCACACCTCTGACCTTTACTAATGGTTTTTGAGACGTAACTTCTCCCATGGGCACCTTTTTCATGATGCTGGATATGCCCTGGAACTCTGGTGGATGACATCTGTCAGAAATCTGTAGAATGATGCAGAATAGGGGTACAACTATGCCCTATCATAAACAAGGGTCAATGTGGGGTGTGTGTTTGGGCTGCTTAAGGCATGATTCTGCTGTTTGGATTCACCCAATGGTATCCTGCAGTATGATCCTGGCACATGAGGACAACTATTTTCAGTATGCACAGTCTTACACAATATCATCCCTAGGAGGCAATTACAACATGGAGAGCAGTTTCAGGAGGGGCAGTCATCAGCACACCAAGCAGTAGGGAGGGTTGAACAAAATGAGTTGTTGGTGGAAGAGCAAACAGTAGGGAATAAGTGTACTAAATGGAGGCTGGAGCAATATGCCACTGCAGTGACAAAGGGGCAGCCACTAGCAAATGCATTTGGCCCATGGTAAAGAAGGTACACTACAGTAAAAGTGGTGCATGCAAACATAACACCAGGATGTGCTTACTCATGTATAAGCTGGCCATGACGTCCATCAGACATAGGCAACCCAGGTAACAATGTCCAAAGGGGAGGGCACAATTATCATCATTTCCACAGGTGGGGGAGGGAGCACATGTGTGGATGGCTTTCTCAAGGAACTATACGAGCACTGATGTAAATTAAAATCAAGACTGCACTTGTGAGTAGTAGCTCTGTCTGTGGGGAGCATTAACTTAAAAGACTTTGTGAATGACAAGTGTCACTGGATCTCTGCGTATGTAATGTACTGGGGGTTGTAGAGGTGTAAGTGCGTGTCTCCTGAGCCTCAGCAGTAGTTGCAGTACTGCAGTTCAGTCTACGGGTATGCATGGTGGAGGACTGAGCATCCTGTGCATACACCCACCCATGAGAGCTGCATCACATTAGTCACACTGGTTGTACCATACCCCTGACTAGATATCAGGATGCATTGTGAAAGTGAATGATGTATGTTACAAAATGTTCCTCTGTGGCAACTGTCATGACCCTGAAGTAGCAGTAGAATGGCTTCATGGACAGCACATGATGTTTGTTAGGCAAGTATGAGAGGACATGGTATGTTCTATTATGTGATTTAATCTGTCACACCTATTGCACATAAAAGATATGCACTTCTGGAGGTAATCTCATGCACACTGCATCAGCCTTTGTAACTCAAAAATGGTTGTGGTGATATTAGCCTGTGCCTCCATGACAATCCTGCACATCTGGTGGGTCATATCCACTGACACAGCAACTTTAGGGGGGAGGGCAGTAACCATGTCTCCAAAGAACACCAGTACCAACCCCCATGTTTGTACCTCTATTCCGAGAGGGCTTACTTGCAGATCCTGATACATCCCCTGTATGGGTTATGACACTACTCTGTTAGCCAGTGTCCTGAATAACCTGTCCTTCCTGTGTGGAGTGTGTCTCCTGGCTATCTGCAGTCACAGAGGCTATGTTCATGGACTGTATAAGGGATGCAGTGGCCAAATTCTCTGAGTTCAACACAGACACTGTAAGCCCTGACTGTGCCAGCTGACCACCACTATCATCATCAGAGATTGCAAAACTCCAACATCAGGTGGTGGAGATTCCACAATAGTGGTGCAAGATCTAGAATCATCTGTGAATACAGCAAAGTATAATCCATCATCAGAAACATTCCAGAAAACTAGATGGAGTAATACCAGTGTTTTCAAATCAAGCATTTAAATACTGTACCTCATGCAGACTGGGGTGCTGACTAAGTCCCTGATGTTCCTGTATAACCCACAGTAGACCCACTATCCTGATACTACCCCATCCCATATCTGGGGATTTAAGATATAATATTGTCATATCCTGGGCATTATGGACTAGGCTTGTAAAGTCTCTTGCGCCATTAGCCTAGTAATCACCTATGAGCCTATGAACATTTGACCGAGTAGGAAAAAAATACAGAAAGTTAAAAATTAACCATTCCCCAAATTGGGCAAATATTTTCTAAATTACTTTAAACCAATATGTGAATACAATGCAATGAACAAAAGACATATGTACACAAATCATAGTAGCTCAGTAAATATTAAACATTTTTGGGAATTACAAGAAACCAGTAACAAATATTGTAGTTATTTTATCTAAATGTAGGAAACCAAACACATTTATTTTGCCTAGGATGTGTCATGTTTTGAGGACTCAGTTTGTATTCTGAAAACAAGAAGAAATGAAAAAAAAAGTAAGAAACACTTAGGATTCTGCTGCATTAGTACAGCATTACTTTTAACTTCCTATATTAATGTTGAAGTAGAGAGAGAAAGCCCAAGCTATGACCCACATGACTTGAATATGATTAGCAGCTTCAGCACTTGGTAGCAAGATATGGAGGATGGGTGTGACTATCCTGCATGGATGGGAATGTGCCAGGTGTCCCTTTATGAGATCTGGTGGAGGCTGTAGTTCAAATGAAAGGATGGTGAGCTGGGGGAGGTTGGGAGGACAGAGATAATGTGATTTTCCAGGATTCTAGGAAGCCCAGGGGTGGGAACATGCACTCATAGCATGCCATTGCCTGATGGCAGCACATTGATGGAGAAAGTTAGACTTTGTAAAAAACAGGCAGACAGGAAGCAGGATGATACTGCAAGTGCTGCTCTGCTCAGCTTTCAGGATGTTGCTTTTTTCATTCCTATTCCCAGTTCACTGGCGATTCCAACAGCAGGATATTAAAAATGGATATATAGCCCCCCCCCCCGCATTATTGTTGGTAGCACTCAGATGCGGAGTGGCAACAACAGGGGCAGTTTTGGGTAGCTAATGGTGAGAGATGCAGCCTTGACAAAGACAAGTCCTTATTTCTGATGGACATGGTTGTATGTGCATGGTCCATGTTAAGTCCTCCAACTATTATGCAGCAAGAAAACTTCACAGAATGAACTTTAGATGTCCAAGGGACTAAGTTATCTGAATGTACCTGGAGGTACATGCATGCTGAATCACTGGGTAAAAGCTCATCATCAATTCAGCATAAATCATTTGGGTCAGTCAAACCGGCAATGAATGCAAACTTAGTGAACAGAAAACTGAAGCAGTTAAATACTAGGATCTGGCATCCTTTTATTTGACCACTTGTTATGCATACCTCTCAACTATCCTGATTTTCACAGAAAGACCAGATTTTTTACCTGATAATTTTGGTTTGCTCCTCATAAAATTTGAGATTTTATGGCAGATTACTGAGGTCTTGAAGTCAATAAATAATGACATACATTTGGGTTTTAGACTTCATATCTTTCAAAAAATACACATTAACACAAATTCTGTTATTATAAGAACTTTCTAAGTTTATATGAACAATATTTAAAATATGTCCCTGTTTTTGGGCCTTTGTCCCCCCATTACTTTAGGTTTTGTCCAGATTTCCTGCATTAAGAGGTTGAAGGGCATGTTGGGATGTTATGCTTTCTAAACACTTCCATGCATCAAATCTATCAAAAGTGAAAGTTTCAATAACGTCGTTTAGTAACTGAGGAATTATATGTAAGCATTCTCAGTTTGGTATTGTTCTAATGACATGATCTGTGATACACTAACAAAAACGTGCTTAGAGATATTATTAGCCATACTACCCAGAAATGTCCTACTTTTACTTATTTTATACTTTTAACAGTGATCTGTTTCCTACTGGTCTGATGTACTTTGGATAGTTGTTACCCATATGCATGGTTTACCTCTCCTTCTACTGTATAATACTTCTCAAGCATCTTGTAGCTTGTCAGGTTCTACACCCATAATGGAAAGGTGTTCTTTGCAATTTACTGTTGCAGTAATGAATTTTGGAATTTCTGCCTGCAGAAGCCTGAAAATCAGCCCAAATAAAGCTTTCACCTCCTCCTGCATGCCTAACAGATGTTCACCCCTACTGACATCAAGGTGTCAGTGGTGTAAAGAGATGTTGACCAATGCCATCTTTAGATCATTATTGTCACAGTTTGATGAGCATCTTAAGTAATCTGGTTTTGTTTTCATTCCAAGTCAGTCTGAACCCAAAATATATAGTATGTACTACACTGGAGATCTTCATATTACTGTTTTTTGAACAGATATCAGGAGCAAAAGTCAATAACTGCATTAGTTCTTAGAAGCAAATGCAAAATAGGGGGTTCTACATCTTGGACTTTTTGTTTGCCTGGGTCAGAAGCATGATGCACCCCATTTTTCCAAGTGTGTCTTTTTTTAAATAGTGGACCATCAAACATGGTGCAGAATACCTTGAGAAACACCCCACCCCCCCAAAAAAAAAAAAACAATGTCTGATCTAGGTCTGTCATGACATCCATCAGTTCTACCTTTGACTACTCAAAGAAAAAGAAAGAGAAGTGCCCAAAGAAACAGATGGTCAGGGAGGCTGAATCTGTGGTTTTTGGTGTCAGAGAATCCCCTGTCTTCAAGGTTGCTAGTGTCGGTGAAGCAGCTTTGCATTTCTCATACTCAGTACCTTTTTCACTCAATGCCTCTGCATTGCCCAGTCTGGAGGTCACCATGCCTTTGGCACCCAGGGGATGCTCACAAGTCAAAGTATTTTGGTTATCAGTTGGGCCTGGGGCCACTTTACAGGTCTCAAGTGCAGATGCTTGAATTACCATTGGTGGTGGGGAGGTTTGTATACTAGGGTAATGACCCTTAGGACCTTCATAAGCCTATCTGTGCACTCCAACCCAACTGTGCCCCCATATATCACTGGCATTTATTAGGAGGGGGCATGTTAGTTAAGAAGTTTCTAGAGGTCATGTGTGGAGGGGCTATGTTAGTTCAGGCATTACTGTCTACCTCTGTCTATCAGAGACATAGGGGCAAACTTGGGAGGGAATTTGTGATTTCCCATCCATTGTTCAAGGTTATTCTTAAATAGGGTTATGAATGGATTCTGCTTCACATGGATGAGGAGCCTGTTCCAGAGCATGGGATACTCTGAGACACACATCTGTCTCACCAACATGTCTTATTTATGTCACAAGCAAAATTTAAATCCTTGGATCTAGTGGTTCTGATGCTGCTCATTTTGCAGATTTGTGAAAGGTCTACCTGAGCTGCATCTTCAGATGCCTTGTATGCCAGGCATAGATTGTCTCTCAATTACCTGTAGGAGACAGAGTATGGAGATAGCGCTTTAAGGCAATCTGTACAGGACAATGTGAATTCTCCTGGACATGTTTGGTCAGTTACATGCAGAAAGGGTTATTATACTCAATAATGGGTCAAATAAGAACTGAATAAAGTGGCACTATGACTTCCGTGGACCTGGATGCCATGCCCTTACATGTAAGTTGGAAGACATAGAATGATGTTCTTACTAGCTTGGCCACATGTTGGTCAAAGGCCAGATTACTGACTATGTATGTTCCCAAATCCCTGACAACTGGGTGAACTTTTACGTGTCTTATCAAATGAGTAATTAGGCTGGCTTTTCCCAAAAGACACTGTAATGTATTTCTTGGCATGGAGTTTTACTCCATGACATTGGCATTAGTAATTTATCTGTGCATACCTCTTGTAAGATGTTTGTGTCATTGCCAGAATATATGATAACTCTCAATATGCACTCATCTTGGTCAGCCAAAGGCCCTTAACATTAGCATTTACCTCCGAGAAGTAGATGCCAAATAGGAGCAGTCCCAGTATGGAGCCCTGAGGTACTCCACTGGTGACTGGTCTCTTAGTAGAGGTGGTATCACCAGTTCTGACTTTCTGGGTCCTATCTGTAAGCCAGCTGGCAATCCAGTGAGTTATGTAAGGGGTTTATGTCTAACGCAGTGAGTTTGCCAACTATACCTGAGTGGGGTATTGTACTGAACACCATAGACAGGTCCAGGTAGAAGTTTGAGCTGATTTTGTTAGTAGCAGATATGCTATGTCATTTTGCTCAGTGAAGGTAGCACCGCTGACCACCAGTTTGACACACTGATGTGTGCTGCCTTTGAGGTTTTGGGTATAGCTGTAGAAGGCTTTGTGGTTGTCTTTAGCCTGTGTGGCTATCTTGACCCCATTATTGGCCTTGTTGGACATAAGTAGTCCTCTTAATTTCCTTTTTAGTTTAATTGGAGAGCTCCTATCATTATAGGAGTTGCTCTTCCTGATTTTAGCCATGATCTTTTTCCTTTTTATTTTATACCCTATTAAGGTTACAATTTCATTAGTGTGGTTTGTTTTTAGAGTTTGTGTAGGGGTTACTTCTAGTAGGTACAACAGCCTCTATAAAGCCATTTACATAGTTGTACAGGGTCTCTGTGAACAATTATGCATAGGTTGTTGTGAGCTCGGGGTTGGGAGGAGCACTGAATTTTGATAAACTATTGCTTAATACGGTGAGGTTTGCTTTGGAATAGTTCCTGTTACAAGGTTTACTGGGATTACTGAGGTGATTTTTAGTTTAAAGAGACAGCTTTTTGGCCCAACCTCACCAATGAGGACATGACATGGGGGGTACAGAACTTTCCCATATTGTTGACTATCAGGTCCAGTATGCTTGTCCAGGAATGAGATAGTGTATGTTTTCCAGTCTATAGAGGGATAGGTTCATAGGTTCATAAGTGTGTACTAAGCTAATGGCACTGAAGCCTTTATAAGCCTAGCCTATAGAAGTGCCCTGGCATTGTGCGGCTCGACTTTAGTTGCCAGTGCCTCTATCAAGTGGAGCCACAGGAGTGATTCCCAGGGTGAACTTTCTATTTCCCATCCTCTCATCAAGATTTCTCTTGAAGAAGGCCAGTGAGGTGCTCTGCTTGACATGTATGGGAAGTCTATTCCAGAGCATGGGCAGTCTCTGGGTTATGAACCTGTCCCTCCAGCATGTTCTGTTGATTGTGGTTATGAGGTTGAGGTCTCCCCCAATTGAGGTCCAGTTAAAGTTTCCCTTGAATAGGATATTTGGCATAATGGTGACTGAAATTCACCCCGGGGATCACGTCAGTCGCCCTGCTAGACAAGGGTCCACGGAAGTAAATATTGTGGGAAAAAATAGCTAGGGAATTGTTATGGCTAGGCTTGTATAGGCCCTAGTGCCGATAGACTAGTACCACCCTAAGAACCTATGAAGCTATGAGCCTGTCTAAAGTAGGTCTATGTATGAGCTATGGGATTATTGGGACATGGTGGGTGACCTACACCTTGCTAGGATATGGTATGGGACTTTGTCTATGGTGATTTACAGGGCATCATCCTGTCTGACCAACATAGAGTTATGCTTGTTGCTTATATAGATTGAGACTTATCCACCTGTCTGTGCAGCTGATGGTCTGTGTATGTGGAAGGCACTGAACCTTTGCACTACTGGAGTACTTGCTGCGATATTAAACCCTCTCTCTATAACAGGACAGATGTCTATATTCTGCAGAGTGAGGAGAGCTTGTAGGGTGTGGAGTTTCTTGTTTAGGCTCCTAGCATAGAGCAGTAACACCTTTAGGTTGCTTTGGGTTTTATTTGCTATGTCGGTAGGTTTGCCAATTTGGCATTGCCTATAAAAAGCTCTAAAGGGATGGATAAAGGTTTAGCATTTGAAAGCCTAGGAGAGACAAGTGCAGAGCATCCTTTGCAAAGCAATGTGGTCTGTTTACCATGTCCTCCCATGCTGACAAATACAGAATCCCCCTGGAAAGATACCAGAAACTAAGCCAATAATTGAAGTCCATCATCTTTTGTTCATAATGTGGCATCATCCTTTGTGAAGGTAGAATGCTGCTCAGTGCAAGCACATACCTACCTGAGACACATATTCAGAGAGAGCAACAATATCTCTCTTCATATAGTCCACAGAAGTACATCTCCAGTTGTTATTTCCCACATGGACGATGACAGAACCACACTGGTACAAGTGATGTACTGACTTGAGTGTGTATGTAAAATGTTGGATCCTTGCTCCAGATCAGCAACTAACCGTTATCTTTTCCTTGTTCACTGTGGTGAGTGGGGCATGTCTGTATCATACAATGGAGTCCTCCATGACAAGAGTCGTGGTAATGCGTTGGCTTACCTTATGGGCTTTGCTCTTGGGGCTCCACTGGGCATATGAGTATGTGTGGTGTTTGGTGTTTTTGGTGAGTACTTCAGAGATTGCTGAGGATAGGTGTTACCATTTATATGGTTAGGAGGTCTTTGAGGTTTAGGAAAATTGCTTTTTAGTGCTTCAGCATAGGTTGGTCTATGTGTGTGCTGGACATTATGTGTGCTGGATGTAGTGTGTGTGTTCTTGACAGCCTTGTTTGTATGCAAGATTTTTGCCTCCAGTGAAATTGTGTATGTGCATCTGTCACATAATGTACTGTGTTTGTGTTTTTTTTAAGAATTAAATGGTTGCCTGTGAACATGTGACAATTGCTTCATTATCTTGAGATGCCCATATCTACCAAGCTTGCTGCGGAGACATTTGGAAATTGTAAATCCATGTTGTCTGGACTTGTATTTGAGTGGACTATGGTAGATCATGGACTGCGTTATACAGAAGTCTCCTTGGATGGTCTCTGGGGTTTGGAACTACAGTAGGTAAGATTCTGCTAAGATTTGATAGTAGTGATGTTTAATGTGCAAACCAGCTGCTCTAAGCTTGTCTCCGCACAATGACTTAACCACACTAAGTTGCATAGTTCAGTTCTAAGGGAAGTTTTAAAGATAAAATTTACTGTCTGGGCATTAGTGCTTGTACAGGGTACTACTAAACTTTTGATGTAATCACACCAGGAAAGATGGCTTACAAATGTAATGCTACAACAAAACTTAAACTACATTGAGAAAGCAATTTCATGTATCAGGGATCTTTACAATGATTTAAAGGCAAAATCAACAAATAAAGCAAAAATAAAACAGTAGCAGTGTAAATAGTTAACTGAAGTGCAAAACTGTAAAATAAATCTCTTGTCTGCCAGGGTTTGAGCAGGATTAACTCAGGACCCCCTCAGAGTGTGGCTAGGGTGCCAAGCAGATGGGAAGTCTGGGAAAATAAGCAGAAGACTATTTGCTGTCTGGAGGTTTACTCAAGTGCAATACTGGTTAGCTGGGTGGACACTTGGCATTATGGATATATGCAGCATAATGTATAAACAATGCTAAAATCTTGCAGTAATACACAGTCTTTACACAACTACAAATGAAGTTACAAGACTAAGGTCCCAGAATAAACTAAAAGAATGCAAACAGATAAATGGACAAAAAATAGAAAAGTATCACTGCACAGGCCACTATAAGCATAACTTAAAATATTTAAGCAGATTAAATAACAATCCTTTCCCCTTTTGATGAAACACTTATATCTTACACCTGTCAGAACCCTGAAAAACAGAACTCACACCTCTCAGAGTCTGAGGTGAGAGTGAAACCCCATGCTGTTTATCCAGGTGGAAGTCAAGGGAGACCACCTCAAGTCTTGGACATCTGCATCCAGAGGCCTAGAAGCCAGATCACACACCCAAGTACATGGCTTAAAACACAAGAACTTAAATGATAGCCATTTTGACTTAGTCACTGCAGACTGATTCTCAGTATTGTACTTCTCAGATCACCACTCAAGATCTCTTCAGGTTAAACCATAATTTCGTGAAACTTAGGAGGTCTAGCAGACAACCTCTGAAGAATCATCTGTGTTGAGATATACTCTGTTAAAAGGAAAAGGAAGCCTTCTTCCTAGAGAGAATTATATTCCTCAGAGTCAGAGCTGGAAGATCTGGCTTATGTGGACCAGATGTCCCCAGACTCCTTTGTGAGATCTGATAGTGAGGACACAATTTTCTCAGCCTAACTACATAAAGATCTTTCATCTGAAGTACCTTTCATAGGATGAAGGAGACCTTCATCTGGGAAGACGAGTTCTTCTAGGCCCACATCAGGTACAGACAGATTCTGGGTTTGACAGAACCAGGACCTAGGCCATCTTTTCACTGCTAGAAGCCCTGGATGGTGTCTTTTGTTTTAATCTTTGCAGCATGATTGCCAATCACCTATTCTCAGGAAATAAGACCATTTTTGTAGAGTCCATGACTCCCACAAACATCTGTAAAAAGTAATGTTGCAGACCCTGCAATGTTTACTATAGACTCTAGCAAGGGATCCAGTGTGACTGGTGCCAGGAATTAATTCCAAATTACAGGGAGAGTAGAATACGCAACCAGTTTGGTAAAATGTCTTACAGCTCAGCTACTTCGGCTATTAGGGACTTCAATTTCCAGTCTCACATGTTTACATTTCAGAACCCCTCCTTGATTAGCTGAGAGAAAATGTATAGGAGGCAGATGATAACAGCCTTAGAAAGCAGATGCTAGAGTTATGCAACCTCAGTTCCCAGGTTGCCAGGCACATCACAAAATGTGAGCATGGTGCTTTCTTTAACTGCTTCTTGTAGGGCAGCTGCTATGGTAACTAAAGATTTGAGATATGCCTGGAAGAGCACTCATCCCCTGGTTGAACGTGTGACATTTGAATTCCTGGATGCTCCTTTATATAAGGATACTACCTTTGGATCTCTCCCACAGAGAAGGTATTCAAAAAGCAGGAGGAGCAAAAGGGAAAGCAATGCAGTCTGTCTAGGACCTTTTTAATTCTCCACCATCTAGAAATGTCAGAAACTACCTTAGCAAAAGCTGTCCTTTCTTCCTCAAACAGGACAAAAAGCAGATGATAATACAATCAAGACAGACCTGGGGGCACCCAAGACCAGGATAACCTGGAAGAACAGCAATAAGTTAGCTACCTCCCTCTACCTTACAAAAAAAAAACCTCTTACACTGTCAACACTCCTACCTTCTAAACCATCTCTAGAACAGGAAGCAAGTTGATTTTCTTTGCAGACCATTGAGAATTCACTATCCAAAACAAGTTGGTGCTACAGATCATAAAAAGAGCTGCAGCCTACAATTTCAAAATAAACCAAAATTCATGTGCATTCACTCATATCAAAAGACCAACAGTATCTGATGCCTCTGCAGGTAGAAAACATTTTGACACAGGTACCGTAGAAAGGAGCATATAAAAAAGAAAAAAAACAACAGGATACTATTCCAGGTGATTTCTATCCCCACGAAAAAGGGTCATGGAGACCTATTCTACACCTAACAAGACTGAAAAATGTTTCTTTTAGTGCCAAAGTTCCAGCTGCCCTCATTACAGAATTTCCTGCTTTTTATTCTTCCGTGAACCCCTGTGGTGATGTTGTACCTAAAGGATACTTACCTGCATAGTCCTATAGGAGAAAGAGACAGGCAAATCCTAAGATTCAAAGCAAGGTGCTACTGCTACAATGTACATTATTTACTTTGGCTTGTCTCCTGCAGCCATTGTCTTTTGTAGGACAACGGGCATTCACATCTATCCCTACTTAGACAATTGCCCCATTCAGGCCTAATTCTTACAGGAGGAGATACAAAAGGGCTCTGAATGTCATGCTGGAGTGCTTCTAAGATGCAGAACTGTCTTTGAATCTCCGAAAGTCTCACCTGAAGTCATCATCATCATCATCATCACTAATCCCCCTTTTCCTATTTTCTACATGGGATTGGGATGTCATGTCATCTGTTACCATTTCTCTCTATTCAATCCCGCTCTCCTACCTTCATCGACGCTCATCCCTGACTGTCACAGGCCTTCTCTGACACAATCCATATATCTCTTTGCTGGACACCCTCATTTCCTCTTGCCTTCTTTCTGTCAGTCCCAAATCTGTTTCACCAGATTGCCTTCTGCATTTCTGCACATGTGCCAGAACCACTATAATCTACTCTCTTTGACCTTTTCTGCAATTTAAGTTACTTTGGCTTCTGCTCTTATGTCTTCATTTGTTTGTCTGTCCCACAGTGTGCATCCTACCATCTTTCTCAAGCACTTCATCTCCATCACCTTTAGATTCTGCAGCTGCTTTGCCTTTACTGCGCAGGTTTCTGTACCATACTGCCAAGGTTTCTGTACCATACTGCCAAGGGTTCTGTACCATACTGCCAAGGTTTCTGTACCATACTGCCAAGGGTTCTGTACCATACTGCCAAGGGTTCTGTACCATACTGCCAAGGTTTCTGTACCATACAATAGTATTAGTTGCACCATTGTTTTGTACACCTTACTTTTCATCTTCTGGCATTCTCCTGTCATACACTACCCCTAAATCTCTGTGCCAGTTGACTGCAGCCCCTCTGATTCTAGCTTTGACCTCCTCATTTAAACTTCCCTTTTCCTCAATTACCCCTCCTAGATTGTTGAAGCTGTTAATCTGTTCCACCATTTCCTTTCTATCTCAGTTCTCACCTTTTTCTGATTTTTCCCATTTGCTGCCATTACAACTGACTTTTCTGTGCTCAGTTTCATCCCATGTTCCTTCAGTTTTGCATTCTATTTCTCTATCCTTTCCAGAGACCAGCTGCCATAATGGTAAAGGTCTTTGCCTCCCATGCACAGGGCATAAGGTTTGAGTCTGACCTTGCACCAATTGCCTGTATAGATTTTGCATGTTCATTCTGTGTCTTTATGGGATTCCCCCACCTCCGAAAAATATGCTGAGGGTTTCCTGCACAAACGTACTCAATAATGGAGTGGTGGGCAACAGCACGGACTCTAGATGGTGCCTATAAGGGGAAGAGTTGTATATACCAACCGGTCTGGGCATTAACTATGGTGCACAGTATCCTCAAGATTGGAGATCATGGATCACAGATTGTATGCCATGTCAGGTCTAGCCACTTGATGGTGTAAGAAATTGGTCCAATTGATTTGGTTGTGTTGACTAATGTTGCCAAAATGCACATGGGTAGTTACCAGTGATAAGTGGGTTTAGGACTCAGCACCAATAAACCTGAAAAACAGGACCTAAGAATTACTATGCTCAATGTAGGTTCACAGTAAGCAGCTTCAGAGTGGATGGCATTTTGGTAAGGAGGAGGCTGGGCATCCTATGCATTCAGGAGGCAAGATGGAAGGGTATTGCAGCAAATACACTTGGTTTGAGATCCAGAGTCTACTACTCAGGAGGAGGATAGACTAGAAATGGGATGGGAATTGTGGTGAGAAGACAGTGAGGAATGTTATCAGAATTAGTAATAGACTCATTGCAATCAGACTCTAATGTATGGTTAGGGCATTATCTCAGCATATGCTCCACATCAGGGTTATGAAAGTGAGGAAAAGAGTGCATTCAGACAGAAGGACCTACTAGGTAAAGCAAGACAACATGAATTGGTGTTGATAATGGGTGACCTGAATGCCCATATTCCTCTATCCTTTGCTGAAGTTCTTGCTCAGAGTCTGCCTGTAATGCCACATCATCTGCATAAAGCGACTTCGTTGATCTGTCCCCACCAACCTGTTTGCTAATGTAGTCCATCACCAGAGCTGAACCTTAATGCACACCTACTCCCACTGGGAACCCCTCTGTAATGCCGAACACTGTTCGTACTTGAGTTATTGGGTCCTTGTACATAGCCTGCACTGACTCTACCAGTGTTTCTGGGACTTCAAACCACTGCAGTATTGCCCAGATCATCTTTTTGGGATCTTGTCATATGCTTTCTCCAAGTCTACGAATTCTCAGTTGGACACTTTCCTTTTTCTAGTTTCTCCTTAGGTATCTGCCTCACTGCAAACATTGGGTCTATTGTGCTGCATCCTGATATGAATCCGAACTGCTTATCCCCCATCTTAATTTCTACTACTCTACATATTCATTTATCAATCAACCTCTCCAGAATTTTCATGCAATGTGATTGGAGTCTGATACCTCTGTACTGCTCAGAGTTCTGAATGTCACCTTTGTTCGTGAATACTGGCACTAATATGTTTATTCTCCAGTCATCTGGGATACACATTTCTCTTCACACTGCTATGAGGACCCTCAGGAGCTATTTCTCCCCTGTCTCATTCAGCATCTTTATCATATCTGCTGTCACCTCATCTGAGCCTGCTGCTTTCCCTGACTTCATCTTCCTCAGTGCTGTTCTTACTTCTTCTAGGGTGGGCTCCTCCTCTTTTCTCACTGTAGGCTGTGTCTGGGGCAGTATAACTTCTGTGGGGTTTTCTTCAATCCAAAGCTGTTGGAAATACTCCTTCCATCTGCCATTGATTTTCTGTGGGCTGGTGAGCAGTTTGTTGCTGATATCCCTTATGAAGGGTGTCTGACTATATTTTGTATATTTCTGTCTTTGCCTTGCAACCTGATATACCTAAAGTCATCAAGCCAAATTACTTTCTTGGGAGTGCTCCTAAATATGGAAAAAAAAAATGTCCTGCCCACAGGCATGATCCTGTTCTTAATGCAATACTTCAGCAAGACTGCTACTTAACTATCATTTCACCACCAAGGAATAGCTTTGAGTCCTGGTATACATATCACCCTCCATATTGATTGCTCTCCTGACAAGGTAGCACACGCAAAAAAAAAAAAAAAAAAATGCAGTGATATTTCAGAATCACGTTGGGGGCAAGATTCCCATTCTTTACAGAGCAGCATTCACTTCCTACTCTTAGATTTCCTTTTTGAGCCAGCTGTTTTCTCCCCTATCAAGTGTTTGTCTTAGAAGCCTGTCTTTATGATAGTTTTGGCCACAAACAGATGCCACTCAGAATTACAAGTTCTTAAGGTATTCCAGAAGGAGAGGGCAACCCTCTGTACTAATCCTTCCTTCCTTCCTTCATACCAAAAGTGGTTACAAAATTGGCATTAAACCAAGCAATTCAGTTACCAGTGTTTTTCCCCACCCCCGCAAAAAAAGGGGGAAAGAATCTTGTATTCTCTTTATGTGCACAGGCTACTGGGATTCCACCTGGGTAGAGGAAATCCACTCAGAAAGTGTGATGATGAGTTCTTTATTACCTTTGCACAAGTGAGAAGAAGGAAAGATTATCAATAAGCAATCACTTCACATGGCTAATTCACTGTGTAGCACTTTTTACAACCACTATGAAAAAACATTTCCTGACAATGTAAGAGCTTATTCTACCATGGCCACTATTACCACTACATCTTTCTTTTAGAGGGGTAACTACACAAGTCATTCTGGAGACGGCTACCTGGTCATCTGTCCACACCTTTGCCAGACATTACAACTTAGCTAACATTTCCATAGCCAGTGCAGGTTTTGCCACTTACATTTTTCAGGGCCTTCTGCCCACTGCTTCCACAGGAGGTTTGAAACACCCTTTTCTCTAAGTTCTGAGAGTCATTGCAAGGGTTAGAATGGCAGCAGTAAATTACAAAGACCGTTGTGCAGTTGTACAGGAACACAGATGTAGATGTTTGAGCAGATTTACTATTGTAGTATCAGTTCCTTCCCTACATCTGCTCTACTTTTGATACTCTTTTGAAATAGCGAAGTTACTCAGACTACAATCACCCCATCTTAATTCCCCCTCTACCTTAAGATCAATATTTCCCTTCAAACGTGGAAGCAGAAGCCTGAAGTTGCAAGGATGAGAGGGGTCTTTCTGGTTGTATCCTTCCAACTTTGGTGGATCATTTCTGAGTAGGTTGCACTCTCGTCTGACTCATAGGATAGGAACAATTATTGCACATGCTAGGTCAGGAAAGACTTGAAGATGGTGCTAGTTAACATTCCGTTATACCACAGATGCTTTAATGTTGGTAGAGGAGTGAATCTACTAGGCCTAGATGGGGAAGCTGGAAGTTCTGGTATTCAGGATGGATGTCAGGCTTTTACAGATATGAATCCCAAAAGTTAGTACTGTAACAATGAAACAATGACTCTACTCATGACTCCATACTGAAATTTTGGTACTCCGAAAAAAAAAGACATAAAACACAGCAGAAGAGCAAATTTCGAAACTCTGTCTTCTCCTTTAAACTTCTTTTTGTAGGAGGAGGGAGCCCCCATGCACCCCCCAGACTTATACCACCTCTGAGATTCCCATACCTTGGTGGAAAAGGGAATATTCCAAGAAGTGGCATCTTGGACTTGGTAAATACAAATCGGATCTTTTGGCCATTCAGTCTCGATATTTCTGTACTCACTCTAGTGTGTCCTAATATTTTAAATAGTTATCTACATTTATAGTATCTTTCTATACAACTATACTTTTTCTAAGAAATGGTTGCATTTGCAAATGAACTCTGTCTTGAACCAGAAAACTTGTTAAATGTAACACCACTATTTCTAGTAACAGCTTTCAGGCACTAATGCAAATGTTAAAATATATGGCATGAGATAAATTAAGTCATATTGGAGGCCACTGCTTTTCTTCATTTTTGAAAAAAAAATTAAAAAAAAGCTTTAGAATTTTAAGTGTCTACATACCACAAAAGAAAATAAATATGAGAAAAAAAACTTGCATTTTTCTTTTTTTATTTCCTGCTTGAGCTGCTTGTGGTTTCTGTTATTTATTGATTTGCATTTGAAATATGCTTTTCTTCTATGTAACAAAGTTAATGTAAAATTGTATTCATGATGGAAAAATATGGTTATGAACTGAATCCCTAATCTCTAGCATAATTTCCAAAACTGAAGGCTATGAAAATGGAATTTCATGATTTTTGTATGAATCGATCCACAGCTGTAATTATTTTATAACTGGAGATGGTGGTGGTGGCTGTACTCTGGAGCATGCAGAACTATCAGGCACAACAACTTTGCCATTTCAGTAGGTAAGTTTACTTCTAAAATCCTACAGAATAATTTAGTCAGGCAATATCAGGACCGATGAAAGAACACACAATCAGTATAACTGCACAAACATAATTATCAGAAAATAAGTGCATCAAGCTTAACTTACACTTGGGAAATATTCAGTTACATGGTAAAAGAAGTTTTAGTACTGAAGGCAGAGACACGGTTCTTTGGGTCACAAGAGCTGTATGACAGAAAATCTAAATACACTTTGTTGCTACACACACAGACTGTGCACCCCACCAAGAATCTTAAATGAGAGCAATATAGGGTGTAATACTCATAGTATTTACATTTCAGGTTACACAGCTTCTGCTCTATAGTGTACTTCCATTTCTTATCCAAGATGACATTTGGGATACACGTTAAGATCAGTTTAATATGAAACTCCTTTTCCTCTCAGCCATCCTGTTCACATTTATTATCTACTACACACAATTACTAGAATGATTTTACTATTTTGCCAACTATAGTTTTCTAATCACCCTTCCATTTTTCCTATTTAGCCTGTACTCTCTGACATTCCCAAAACCAGTGGGCGCAGTCCAATTTTTTTACCCCATGCTTCTACACTTTGAGTCCACTTTTCTCTTATCCTAAAATAGCATGTATGAAGTGAGGTACCACTGGTAGGGCAGGTACATTTGTTGAGCCCATATATACTATGCTACTGCTTCCAGCCTACAGCACATATCCTGCACTTTCTGCCCCTGTTGAGCAGTTCCTTATTCTTTTGCTGACTCCTTTGATGATCCCCTCTGACCGTTGTAACCTTTCTGGTCCACAAACAATGGAAAATCAGTCTTTTCTTAACTTTCTTTATGGTTTCTCATAAACTATAGGTTCATAGGTTCATAGGTAGGTACTAGCGTATCAGCCCTAGGGCCTATACAAGCCTAGTCAAAAAGGTACCCTGGTTTCGCCACCCAAGAAAATTATTTTCCTGTGCCCCTGTCGAGCAGAGTCACAGAGGTGATCCCCAGGGTGAATTTCCTATTTCACATCCAATCATCAAGATTTTTCTTTAATTGTACTAATGAGGAGCTTTGTTTTGATATAGATAGGTAGTTTGTTCCAGAGTATGGGAAGTCTCTGGGACAGGAACGTATCCCTCCAGCATGTTCTGTTTATTGTGGTGACAAGGTTTAGGTCCCTAGAGCATATAGCTTGGAGGGATTCAGATTTCTTTAAGTGGAGCATGTCCAACAGCTCTGGGTTTGACATAGCTTTGTATGTTAGGCAGAGATTGCCTCTGAGTAGGCGATATGCGACGGAGTAAAGCTGGAGTTTTTTGAGACGGTCTGCATAGGGCATCTGTTTGAGGCCAGTAATCCACTTTGTGTGGTATTTCTGCGGCCTTTCCAGTTGTTGTAGATGTCTTGTGAGGTACATGCCAAAAGAGGCGTTGTACTCTATAATGGGTCTAATGAGTGATGAGTAGAGGGGAGCAATGACCTCTTTTTTCCTGGATGAGAAACCTTTTGTGATGAGGTGTACCACATAGAAGGATTTCCTGACTACTATGGCAATATGATTATCAAAAGAGAGACTACTGTCCACCTGTGTCCTAAGGTCTCTTATCACACTTTTGGTGTTAAGTAGACTACCACCTATGTGGTAGCTCATGCTACAGAGTTTTTACCAAAGGGGATGACAATACACTTTTTGGCATTGAGCTTGAGGCCATGGCTTTGACATCAGGCATCTGTCTCATTAAGGCCCTTTTGTAGGATGTCCACATCATTCTTCTTCTTTCGGCTTTTCCCAGTTAGGGGTCACCACAGCGGATCATCTGTCTGCTCATGATTGGCAGTGGAGTTTTACAGTGTCAAGTTGCCAGCCCGGCGCCCAACCTTCCACAGAAGGCACACACATGCCAATTTAGAGTGTCCAATCCACCTACTGCATGTCTTTGGGATGTGGGAGGAAACCGGAGCACCTGGAGGAAACCCATGCGACCACAGGGAGGACATGCAGACTCCGCACAGAAGGCACCCTAGGCGAGAATCGAACTGGAGAACTTCTTGCTGTGAGGCAGCAATGCTAACCACTGCACCACCGTGGCCACCCCGATGTCCACATCGTTAGGAGTTTCAAGTATGGCTCCTAGTTTGCAGTCATCTGCGAACTTCATTAGCCAAAGACCTTCTGTGTTAGCCTGTACTTCAGAAAAGTAGATACCAAACAGGAGAGGACCCAGGACTGAACCCTGTGGTACTCCATTTGTCACTGGTCTGAAGTTGGATTTGGAGTCTGCTACTTTTACAAGTATGGATTCTGTCAGTGAGCCAGTTGGCAACCCATCTTGTGACATAGGGATTTATGTTTAGTGAGTTTATCTATAATTCCAGAGTGGGGAATGGTGTCAAAAGCCTTGGCGAGATCTAGATAGGCTGTGTGAACCACCTTACCCACATCTGCAGCTTTGGTGACTGCTTCAAAGAAGTCAATCAGGTTTAGGAGACATGATCTGCCTTTTACAAACCCGAACTGGGTGGGGTCCAAAATTTGGAGATTACCAATGTCTTTGTTTATAACTTCCATGATGATACGTTCCATGGCCTTGCAGACCAGGCTCGTTAGGCTAATGGGGCAGTAGTTCCCGGGGTCCGTGGTGGCTCCCCCTTTGTGGAGTGGGATAACAGTCACTGTGCACCATTCAGTGGCCACAAAGCCTGAGGTGAGGCTATGAATGAACATGGTTCAAGCACTCTTCATTTTGATGGTCCCTAGAGGCATCATTCTTTTGAGAATAAATCTTAGTTTCTAGTAACTTAATCTGTGATGTTCTGTAATTCTACAGGGTATTGAAATACATAATTTCTGTAACGGTCCTTCCATCACATTTAGATGCAGCAACATCCTGTAAGAATTTGCCCCATTCTGGTATGTCCTGCTCCCTCTGTATAAGTATGTCCATCTTGTCCAAGGAGTATTAGATGTGTTTACTATTACAAATCTGGGGATTATATGCTTCCCCAGGAAGTGTGCCCTCATCTCTTCGTCTTTTTCTCCAGTCCTCTAATCACTCATTCCATATACCTAGATTATCAATAATATGAAATCTTCTGCAGCCTTCTTACTGGTTTCTATTGACTGGACTAGATTCCAGTTTACTGCCTATGGAAAGAAATGAAGAAGGTCCCATCCCCGTAACATACTGGAGTGTATAAACAACATCTTCCAATTCTTGGACTTACACCCTTGAACATATGACTCTATAATACAATGAATCATATAATCTACTTTATCCAAATGTGAAAAGGTGTTATGTCTGGCAGTTTAATGAAATAATTAATACATTTAATGTGCTGGTCCTACCTGAGATGGCATTTATGCTGCAACTGATATTAACTAAATCAATATGCAATTACTGTCTCAGTTAGACCAGGTTTTGGGTTATTATTATACCTGGGATTAGATGGGAAGAAGAAGGTGGATGACCTGTTTGAATTTAATGTCTTTATTTGATCCACATGGTCCCATTGCATTACTCTTCCAATTTGGGCTTCTGCCATTTTAGATTCGTTATAGACCCAAACTGATTTTCTACTAAATTCCCTAAAATGTTCAGAATCTTATCAATCATCTCATATACTTTTCCTCCATGTAAATATACTCATCAGCAAAAAAGTCTAAGCCAGGACCTCTCTTTATCCATCTTAAATAATCTATCAATTTACTGCTGAATCTTAACAGCTGGCTCTTTTATTACCAGAAAAAAAAAAGAAATGTGGGGAGAGGGTTAGCCCAGATGATTGTTTTTTTTGTTTTCTTCAGTTTAGGTCTACCATTAAATCAAACATTGACTCTATAGTGTTTTAATCCACACTTTGAAATTATCCCCAAATTCTCATTTTTTCTAGAACTTAAAATAGGTAGGGTCACTCCACAGAGCTGAATGACTTAATACACTCAACAATCAATCAAAACTGTACCGACTGATCAATAATACCTTCACAGGCACTGAAGAAACTTATCAACACCAGTAAATATGGATCTCCTAGTGCCCTGTAAAAAAATCCTCAGTGCTTTCCATCAGTATCAGTAATACTCTAACCTTTTTGCCAGAACCTTAGTTAGCATTTTCCGTTCAGATTTAGCAAGAAAATTGGGTAGAAGTTGCCTATATGCTTAGGATTACTGTTCAAGTTTGGTAACTTCACAACTTGTACCTTGTTCATAGAGTTAAGCTCTTCTTTACCTTAATAGTGTTGAATATGTATGAAAACTATGTACTAATGTTGTCCTCCCTCATCTGTAAACTCTAAACTAAATGGGTTGGGAGGGTGGCCTAATGGTTAAGGTGTTTGCTTTACAAACACAAGGTGCAGGGTTTGAGTCTCACAAGGGATAATTGGCTAGGCTTAAAATGGCTCGCAAGGGCAGTTAGCTTAGTACTAACCTATGAACCTATCTGACAAGAAGACATCCAGGCCAGCCATCTTGTTCTCCACATCCTTGAAGGAGAAAATGGCTTGCATTATTTTCTGAGCAGTAAAAGCTCTACCTAAACAGTTACTAATTTTTACAGTGAAGCAGGTTTCTGCGGAAGGCATATCCAGTCAGAGAAAGACAGACAGAGAAAAACTGAAAGCACACAACTTCTACAGTAGATGGTGACAGCAATATGTTTCTTAGCATTCTTAATTTCAACTGTAAGTTATGGATACCTTTAAGGATAAAGACAAAGACAGCTTAAAAAACATCTCATCTGAAATCATTACATTAGTAATAGTAGGCTATGCTGTACTTGTTCAGAGACAAACTATCCCCTTGCTCTGTGGAGGTTTCCAGAATGAACTGGCAACAGATTCTAGCTAATAAGCAATAAGAATCTGCTTCCATACGTTTGTGTAATGTACATAGCATAAACGTGTAAAATACTTGTATTATAGTTAGTCTTCTTTTTTCACATATTATTAATACTACACAAAAGGACATTTTCACAAATGCTGTATGTTCAACAACTAAACAGTTTAATTACTTTTCAGATTTGAATGACATGCCTACATATACAATCAGTTTTGTCTGCTGAACTGCTTAACACTTCATACAATTAACTTAGATCTGCAGGCTTTATTTTATATTGAACAAGACACATACAATAGACCCTATCAGAAGACACAAACCCATGTTTATTTTTGAAAAAAAATGTAAATGATGAAGAAACTAAAATACTAACATACGTTTGTTACAAAATCTGTTCAACA
The DNA here is from genome assembly GCF_019279795.1 of Protopterus annectens. Classification (NCBI taxonomy): domain Eukaryota; kingdom Metazoa; phylum Chordata; order Ceratodontiformes; family Protopteridae; genus Protopterus; species Protopterus annectens. Next base: position 739,941,378 of record NC_056729.1, on the reverse strand, counting down.
TGCATGTCTCTATTCAGAAAGTAAGCATTACTTGTACATACATCTTTTCATTGTATATGAAAAGCAAACATTCAACCATCATTTTCAGATGTAATTTTCCTTATTTTCAAATAGCTATGAATATCTCTCAGACATAGTGCTATGATCATACTAGGCTCTAGTAGTTTATAGCTACCCACAAAATGACTGGCATTTTCATGAAGGTGCCTTGCAGATTCTAGTAAATAAGTAATAATTACTAAAAATTAGAATAATCCAATACATATAAATATATATATATATATATATATATATATATATATAAAATCACAAATAAATATAAGCAAAACAAAAGCAGACACACAGAATTTATATACTCTTAAGATGAATCATAAAAATGTGCTTATTTTCCCTTATTCTTAAATTTTCAAATGCAAGAAAAAAATCACAAACTAATTGGGGTAATTGCATTATAATTTCAATTATTTTAATTGCAAAACCTGTTCCCACATTATAAATTTGTCACAACTGGCATCATACCTTTGGTGCTGATTTACAGGCATCACCATACATGAAGCACCCCGTCTTAAAGACGCTAGGGACTTTACAGCCATTTTTAACTAAAATGTTTAATAGTCAGGGTCTTTATCACAACAAGCAGCACACTTGCCTTTGGTTTTGAATGATCAGAAGGCTATGGGTTCTATTCCCACCCCAGGTGCATGAATTAATATCCAGTACTAACACTGCAGTGCAGAATAAGGGGGATCCTGCACTCCTGAGTGTACAGCCCTTTGTATGAGAAGTTAAACTGAGGCCCTTGGATGAATTTCCCCCCATAGTATAAATGCCACCCTTCGTTCCCCCTGAAAAGGGATCCTAGTCTAGGAGAACAAACTAACTTAGTAAAAAATGGATAATGCACCTTTTAATCTTTCAACATGGCTTCAGAAATGGGTACAGGCTCAAACAAAAGTAGTCTCACAGGCTTCACTCACAGAAATAAGAAAACAAGTCAACACAAAGCAGCAATATTTTTTAATTAACACAGATTTTTTTAAGCTGTTTTGTGTTCTCTTCTTCCTCTAGCAAGACAAAAGAGAAATGGGTTTGGTGAAAATTAATGCAGCTGGTTCAGCACTTATCTTAAAGATCAAAGTATTCCTGGTGTCTCTTGAAGAAACATTATCTGAATAAGGAATACTTCATGCAGTATTAACATTGTTTGTCATTGTCTCCTTTCTATTCATAAACAAGCTGCTTCTAGACTTACATAGGTTTTACATTGCACTAATCACTTATGACTTTATTTTGCTAAAATACATTAAATCATGTATTTAATATAAGAGCCTCCAGGAAGATTCTTGGGAATGTCTGTACATGGCTCAAGGCTCATAAGCTGAATCAAAGGCCTAGAAAATCATCTAGCATAACTTTTGGTACCCCAGACAAACATGTAAACAGATTCCCCAGTTATTGATAATACTGAGGGTACATAAATAAAACAGGCATTTACTTTTAAATATACAGACATTTAATTTAACCTCAGTAACCATGTTTATGCTTTATTTATTTATTATTTCCAGTATAACTATGATAATCTGAGTTCACAGACAACCACTTTTCAGTCGTGACCTGAGGAAAAAAGCTGCAGCTATGTGTAAGCTTCAGACACATATGCAATATAACAGATAAATCAATAAAAACTGATACAGTTAAAAAATTACAAAAAAACTAAAATATATAGGAAATTGTGAAAGTACAACAGTTCAATGTCTACATTTTCAGCAAGGAAAAATAATTAGGAGAAAACATAGTTAAAACACATTTAGAAATAATGATAATGTGCTTAGTTATGCTTTTGAAAAATCAATGCTTTTAGCTTGTTATCACAGAAGTATGTCCTTGGTCCCCCTGCTCTTTGTGTTCTTTACAAATGATCTATTCTACCTAGAAATAAGCATGTAGGCAGATGACCTTCTTCTACTCGAATATAGTAAAACTACCTCTCGCTAACAAAAAAAGATGCAAACTAGTTTCATCTCTATGTATAGCTAGAGCCACACCAACAAACTTCTGGTCAGTTCAACTGACTCCAGTATCATGATCTTTGCCTCAGTGAAAGATTGCATGGATTTCCCCTACTAGGAACAATGTTAGTAATGCATTACCTAACGTACCAAAGAAATGTGTCTAGGATTAATATGGCTGTCTTCATTATCCTTTTCTCGACACAGAGACAAGGTTGTCAGTAAAACTCTTGGCCAACTAAAACTGTGCTATGGGCTCGCCCACCTTCTTTCTCCAGTTGCTCACCATTCCTCAATAATGAAAATACTCATCCCCAAAATAGAATACAAACTTCCCCTTCTCACGATCCATTCATACTGGAAAACACACAGACTACAAACTGTGGAAAACAAACTATGCAGGTCTGCACTACTTGCTGACTCTTGCATGCATCATTTTAACCTATCAGCTAATTTCAGCTGGATTCCTGTCAGCTTCAGAGGTACTCTAATATTCACTATTATTCAAAGTACTCAACTGGAGCCATTACCCACCCGTAAGCTCTACGCTTCAGATTAGAACACCAAACTCATTCAGGGATAATCTGGGAGTTTCATTCTCTATGATCAAACCACAGTAGGACAAAACGTCTTTTCTAACCTAAGCCCATTGATTTGAGATCACTAAAGTGTGAGAACAACCTACTCTGTAAACATTTAAGAGCAAACTAAAAGAACACCTCAGTGATCAACCTGCTTTCACTTGCTCTGTATACAATGCATAATGAGCTACCACAACTTACTACCTTCATGTATGGAGTCATGCTGCTAAGTAAAAATTAAGTGAATATTACAACTTGTTGAACTATGGTTATATTTAAAATCAACATTGTAAATTGCAACTGTATTGTATTTTGTCATTGTTAAATACCAGCTGTTTCTTTGCTTATGCAAATGTCACATAAATCAGCCTTATTGTCTCTCTTAGTCAGTCCAGTTATCCAGCTGTCAAACTGAAATAAGTAAGCAAATTAATAAAACTCTCTTACTTGTCTGACATTTTTTTTAACTTAGTGTAAAGCAATATGTTGTTTCTGCATAGTATTGTATCATAATATGCCATGTGTACATGTTTCATTGTTTGGCTTCTGTTGTGCTGCATTCTGGCACAAGTATTGTCCAAAAATGGTCTTGCACCAGTTCTCTAACCCAGTTTACAAACTTTCAGTAAATAAATAAATAAATAAAATATTAAGTTTTAAATCAGCTTAAGGTCTGATATAAATTTCTATTCACCTAACTCTTGAGATAAAAAATGCACTTAGTGCAAATGTTCTCATCTCTATTCCTGAATATGCACTACTGCCTCCAGTCTTTCATTCCTCAGGCAAAATACGCTCAGTTCCTGATGCTTGAGAACATTACTGTTTACCCTTGCAAAATGCATAATGGCTGCCTGTCACTGCAAAAGCCACCTTACTAAATATTAACATTTAAATTCTTGAAATACAAACAGTACTCTCTTCTAGCACAAAACATATAAATAGTGACCACTACTACCCTCTAAGGTTAGCAACCTGACCTGATAAAACTGTAACTGCTACAGAAACATGAGGACCTGGAGAAGAGCTCATTTCCTGATGTCATCAATGGCCTGTATAGAACTGAGAGAGAGAGAGAGAGAGAGAGAGAGATAGAAAGAGAGAGAGAGAGAGAGAGAGAGAGAGAGAGAGAGAGAGAGAGAGAGAGAAAGAGAGAGAGAGACTACCCTCTAAGGTCTACTGCTCAAGATAACTTTATCATGAAGTCATTCACTTCTACATTAGTACTGGGGTACAGGTTGTACCAGCATGCTCGTACATCCTGTTTCAGCATGCTGGAATAGTCCTCAAATAATATCTAAACAAATTCTACAGATGTCAAAATGTCAAGATGAATGGCAGATTGAAGCCTCTGAGGTGCCCAGGCATTTCTGTAACAGGGTTACTATACATTATTGAATATTACTCCATTGTTTACTTTATTATCACTACAGCAGCATTATGTTATTACATAACTTGTAAATCATAGTCAACTGTCTACCACTATTTTAAATATCGTATTTTATCTGTTACTGTTCCATACGTCATTATTCAGAGTAGTAGCTGAAAGTGGTATCAAGACCAGTTCATTTACTTGGTTAACAAATAATAAATAACTCCTTTAATTAACTAACTTTGCATGTTATTTCTACCACACATTCTGAATGGTTTAACAACACACACACACACACACACACACACACACACACACACACACACACACACACACACACACACACAAATGTATCCACATTATATCAAACTCTGAAACAAAGAAAAGTGGCTGGATAAAGGGGATATTCTGGATCAGGTAACATTAACATCAAGTTTATTTGTGGGCATATATCTCACTCTTGTTTCTGCCACATTTAAAATAATTCAGTTTAGCTTTCTTAGATCATTTTAATGACAGCATTCTCCTGACCTTTGAATATATGCTATTTATCATGGAATGGACCCAGGTATCTTGAGTGATACAAGTAATTTCTGATGCAAAATAGTAGTAGTAAACTGTTGATGTTCACAACTGCATTCATTAAAAGGGTTATTATAAACCTCTGCTGTTGTTGTTGTGCAAAATATAAATGTAATGCATGGAATTCTCAGATTATGCTACAAAAATTGAAAAAAAAGACAAACAACAAACAGCAGTGGCAGAACTAGAAACACTTTTGCGTCTACTTGCTGTGAATGCCTCTCAACTTTCCTCAATTTCATCTCATATTTTTGCCCCGTGTCTGGTGAATGTGTTTGATTTTCTAGTAACTCACTGAGAAATACTGTCCTTCGAAAATATACACACATAGGCATATATGTTTATGTGTGACTATACTATATAATTGCTGTTTTTCCCATACCCTTAGAGATATGTTTGCTCATTTACTGCCTTTCCTAGCTAGTATAGTCCAGATGCCAGGCTTTGCTTGTCTCAGGACTTTATTTTCTGTGTTCACAGCTATCCAGAACTTGCTGTGGTAGAGGGAAGTCCTACTGCTTACCAGTGGGAGTGATAAGCATTGTACTGCCTATCCAACACAAGAGGAGTGGTTCCCAGCTCTGAAATTGTAATTTTATTATCCATTTTGGGCTGATTTCTATCCCTTTCAACTTTCTGGCTTAAAATGCGGGTGTTTGCACATTTTTTGCATTGTGCAGCACCGCAGGGCTACGGGCTATGGTTAAACTATTCCAGGTGCCAGAAAGTCTGCTCTTCAAATTTACCCTTATAACTAGCTGGTTTTTCAGTAATAGCACTAAAATCTGAACCCCTGTGACCAGCACTTGCTCTAAAACCTGCTGGAAAGCACTAGGAAGCCTTATGTACACAGACAACCCTCTCCTCCTACCACCCAACACTACAACCTGTGAGAGATGCACTTACATAGCCAAACTGGAAACAAAGCTCTCTCCAGCCAAGATTGTGCTAGAAAGTCAAGAGGAGAAAGTTAACACCTGCACTACATCTCAATCAATACATAGCCCTTCAAAACCCACACCATCAACACCCACACATAGCAAAACTACACCCATATATGCAGACGCCCTTAACATTAACCTGCCCAAGCAACAAGGACCTCCGAAGCTGAAACGCAAACAAACACCAGTCACAACCAAAGTGACACATAGCTCACAACACCAGTCTGCCACCCAACAACAGCCCCTAAGGCAAGACAACGTACCCAACACTTTAGTCATAGGAGACTCTATAGTCAGGCAAACTGATGCCCCACTCACCAGGCTGAGCAAGGAGAAAATTACAGTCAGTTGCCTGTCGGGTGCCAGGATCCGCCACATAATGCATGCACTCAAGTCACTCCACAACAAGTACAAATATGACTCTGTCATTGTCCATATTGGAGTGAATGACTTGAGACATACCTCCCTGGACTACATAAAAAGAGACATGGAAGAGCTCTAAGATCATGTGACCCAGGCAGGTCTGACCCCATCCGTGAGTAGCATCCTGTCTTCACCCAGAATGATACCACAGTATAAGGACAAAATGATTGACTTCAACAATTGGCTAAGCTTCTGGTGTCATTCAAAGAGGATCCAGTATCTGTCTACCTGGGACGACATGATCGACAAACCACGATGCTTTGCCAGAGATGGTCTGCACCTGTCACTCCTGGGATTCAGGTTACTGGCTAAAGCTCTTGCCACCCCTATAGTGCCTTTTTTAGGCAAGGTTCAAAAGACAAAACCACCACCGTAACAGATATAAGCATGCAAAATCTGAAGGTAATGCTACTCAATGCTAGAAGTCTAAACCTCAAAACGCTCTCTCTCGAGGCACTCCTAAAAATGGAGAACATCATTATCTGTGCAGTAACTGAGACCTGGTTCAAAACTCCGGAGAGCACCCCTGCAATACCAGGCTACAACAATTACCACACTTTTCGGCCACCAAATCAAGACCGAAACACCAAAGGTGGAGAAGTGTCCATATTCACCAAGGATATTCACATCTCCAGGTTAGTTGCCCAACACAATGCATCTGAAATTCTCCAGGTACTTAGCAAGAAAAAGACTGGTTAGACACCGCTATGTAAAATAGTTTTAATACAAAAAATTACAACAGTGTAAGCGCTTTCGGGTTCTCCAACCCTTCATCAGACCTGATGAAGGGTTGGAGAACCCGAAAGCGCTTACACTGTTGTAATTTTTTGTATTAAAACTATTTTACATAGCGGTGTCTAACCAGTCTTTTTCTTGCTAAGGACTTTGTTTTATTTGGACTGGTTGACTTTGGCTTCAGCACGGAACATTGTTACTTGGTTGAAATTCTCCAGGTGTAACTAACACTAGGTAAGACTGCAATCCAAATTGTAGCTTGCTACAGATCCCCCACCATGCCCCAAGATTCTCACAACACCTTTCTAAACATACTGGAACATATTAAGATACAACCAAACACCCTAATACTGGGTGATTTCAACTACCCTACCATTAACTGGGAAAACTACTCGGGTACCAACACCTTTTCCCAATGGTTCTTGGAATTCATAAATTCCAGCGCCTTGGATCAACTAATCCATTGTCCCATCAGGGGCTCCAATATCCTAGATCTGGTCATTACCAACATGGGAGATAGATACTCCACACCAGTGGTCACCCCCTCATTGGTCAGGTCTGACCATAAGCAAATCACCCTTGACATCCACATGCCACCCCCATGCCCCAGTAAGGAAACCTCCGTAAAAAACTTCTCCAAAGCCAGCTTCATGCTACTTAAGTCAGAAGTGACAAACTTCATGGCACCCATACAGACGGGAGCTGAAAGTGTGACTGCTGAATCCTACACTAAGGTACTGTACGAGCACATCCACTCGTGCATGAATTGTGCCATCCCAAATAGAACCAAGATGCTCTCCAAAAAAGGAAGCCAATCTGGTGGTCCCCTGCCATAAACAAACTATACAACAGAAGGAAGAAACTGTTGCAGAAAAGAGGAAAATCCCAGGATGCAAAAAACTCCCTTACCAGCCTCAGCAAGAAGCTGAGATCCCTCATAAAATCCTCCAAAGCTAGTTACGAAAATAAAATTGCCAAAGATTCCAAAGACAACCACAAGGCATTCTATAGTTATGTCAAGAATCTGAATGGTAATGCTCAGATCTGCTCTGAGCTACAACAGAATGGCATTAAATATACTGATCTCAAGGATATTGCCAATAGTCAATTTAGTGCCAACTTCACCCCCCTCTCACCCCCTAAAGGGACCATCTCAATACCAAAAGATTACCAAATTCTGGTAATCACAGCCACACAGGTAGACACCACACTCTCCAAAGCTAAGAATACAGCATCCATGGGACCAGATGACATCCCGGGCTGAGTACTACATGAACTACAAAATGAACTGGCACCTCACATAAGTGTGATGTTTAATCATAGCCTCATCTCAGGCTTCATGCCCACTGAGTGGCACATGGCTACAGTTATCCCACTTCACAAAGGGGATCCACCTTGGATCCCGGGAACTACAGTCCCATCAGTCTGACGAGCCTGATCTGCAAGGGCATGGAATGCATTATCATGGAACTTATAAACAAAGACATTGGCAACCTTCAATCACTGGGCCCCACCCAGTTTGGGTTCGTGAAGGGCCGTTCTTGTCTCCTGAACCTGATTGGCTTCCTTGAATCATTCTCCAGAGCTGTGGACAAGAATAAGGCAATCCACACAGCCTATCTGGACCTTGCCAAGGCCTTCGACACCATCTCCCACTCTGGAATCATAGATAAACACTATTAAGCTGGGCATAAATCCCTACGTCACTCGATGGGTTACCAACTTGCTTACTGACAGAACCAAGACTGTAAAAGTAGCTGACTCCAAATCCAGCTCCAGACAAGTGACAAGTGGAGTACCTCAGGGTTCAGTTCTGGGGCCGCTCTTGTTTGGCATCTAGTTATTTGAAGTACAGGCCAATACTAAAGGACTCTGGCTAACAAAGTTCACAGATGCCTGCAAACTGGGAGCCATTATTGAATCCCCAAATGATGTGGATATTCTACAAAAGGGCCTTACAGAAACAGATGCTTGGTGCCAGAGCCATGGGCTCAAGCTTAATGCCAATAAATGTATAGTTATCCCCTTTGGGAAAAAACATTTACCCATGAATTACCACACAGGTGGTAGTACACTAAACACTGAAAGTGTAATAAGAGACTTAGGGACACAGGTGGACAGTGGTCTCACCTTCGATAACCACATCGCCACAACAGTCAGGAAATCCTTCTATGTGGCACACCTCATCACTAAGGGCTTTTCATCCAGAAAAAAGGAGGTCATTGTCCCACTGTACTAATCCCTCATTAGACCCATTATAGAGTACAATGCCCCGTTTGGTATGTACCTCACAAGACATCTGCAACAGCTGGAAAGGCCGCAGAAATACCTCACTAAAAGAATCACAGGCCTAAAGCAGATGCCCTATGCTGACCGTCTAAAAAAACTCCAGCTATACTCTGTGACATATCGTCTACTCAGAGGCGATCTCTGCTTAACATACAAGGCCTTAGCAAACCCTGAGCTGTTGGACATGCTCCACTTAAAGAAATCCCAATCCCTCAGAGCCACATGCTCCAGGGATCTAAACCTTGACATCACAATGAACAAAACATGCTGTAGGGATAGGTTCCTGACCCAGAGACTCCCCATATTCTGGAATAGACTGCCCATACATGTCAAGCAGAGCACCTCCTTGGCCCTCTTCAAAAGGAACCTTGATGATTGGAAGGGCGATAGGAAATTCAGTCTGGGGATCACATCAGTCATCCTGCTAGACAGGGGTCCAGGTAAGTAAATATTGTGGGAAGAAATATCCGGGGAATTGTTTGGCTAGGCTTATATAGGCCCTAAGGCCGATAGCCTAATACCAACCTATGAACCTATGAACTGTGGTAATTAGGTTACTGTAAGATGCTGTGTAAAATATCTGCAAGGTTTCATTATCCTAGCTCAGAGCTAGGATTACCACCTCTTGCACTGCTGGAAACTGGACCAAAGCCATGACCTTACACTACTCTTAACTCTGCCCAGGCCCAACCCATCTTACCCATATCCACATTAACTTTCTGTCATAAATGCATATGTCATTAGGGTGGAATGTTCCTTTTAGACCGTTTATATCTTCCTAATCTATAGCGTGTTACTATTTTTTCTTCTTGTAGAGTATCTCAGACTCCACCGCGTAACTTTAGCAATGCTTTTTGTGAAAAACAAACAAACAAAAGAAACCGACAGAGGTTGCTTTTTAACAAATTCCAGCATTCTGTCCACACTTCTACAGAATACCAGAGTTTGTGCATTGCTTTCCAGACTACTGGAGAACCATTCTGATTTCCAGATAGTGGGGAAATATAGTGAATAGGTGGCAAGCCTACTCAGAGCATGAGTTGTCATTTGAGCGTGTTTAAATTATTTACCTATTTATTTATTTTACATTTGTTTACCAGGAAAGTCTGACTGGGCTTGGATCCCATTTTCAGCAGAGGCCCATGGAGAAAAGCTCCACAAAGATTAGCAAATACAGTAAATAAATTACACATGTTAATGAAGTACAGTTTCAAGACCAAGAAAATTGCAAAAAGTAAATATACTATAAGGAGCACAGTGTGTTACAATAAACAATACAGTTGAAAGGACATTTTGTTCAGTCATTTGGTTATATTCATCAGTAGCTAGTACAGTAAACACACATTGATTAAGAGTATTGAAAGGAGTTGTTGTTCATAGAAAGTTAAGGTATGATATGAATGCAAATGAATTGCCTTGACATTTTATACTTACATCTCCGTCACATTGGGAGAAACAATGGGAACTTTTTGAAGATTCATATCATCACAGAGAAGATAAAGACCAATGCAGGAACACTGAGTGGGAACATAGTCAAGCACTGCCAAATAAAGAGACAGAAAAAGAAACACATAAATAATAATAATACTGTCTTTGTTAGCAATCATTGAAGTAGACAGATTGCTTGAGATATCTATATGTTAAGCAGATGTCACAGAGATTAGCAAACATTTAACATTTTACATTTTCAGAAATCTTTGTTAAAGGATCTGAAAACACTGAAGTTCAGATTTTAATATACAAAATTTGTATGCAAAATTGCGATGTGATTTTAACATGAGAAAATGAAGCCTTTTCTCACTCCACAGATTCTTTCTGATGCTGAGATCATCTGTTTTATATGTTTTCATCTAGATCATCATCTGGCCACCAGCAACTACTTTCATTTTTTAAGTCCACCAAATTCTTAAGTTTGTTTTAACTTCCAAACTCTCATTGTGCTGGGTGTTCTTGTTTGTGTGCAATCTCATTGCTTCCTTTTCATTGTGGTGTTAGGTTTTTGGCCTATGGACTTGAGCTTCTCATAAAGATTTGTTATGGTTCCCTTTCCTACATTATCTTCATCAGACAGGGGTGGCTTGTGCTATCGGACTGCAGGACTGCAGCCCTCTCACCTAGAAACAAAAGAAATAAAAATTGTGAAACATAAAATTAAAAAAATTTTTTTACGAGTACCAGAACTTCTGCGCATGCGCAGACACACTCACACTGTCTGGGAATATGTGTGTGTGTGTAATGCCCCTGTTAACACATAGTGGTGGGTAGAGACACTCAGGCTTGAATTCTGTACCTTGGATGGAGGTGGCAAGGACATGAATTCCCTACCCACCACTACTTCTAAAAAAAATTGCAGATTTTTGCCTCATATTTGTTCTGTTCCTCATAAAATCTGTGGTTTCTGTATCTTCATCTTTCCTTGCAAAGGTTTGTAGTAAAGTGGTGCACTGGTAGCATTGTTGCCTGACAGCTACAGGTTCGCTGGTTTAATTCTTGGCTGGGGTGCCTTCTGTGTCGAATCTGCATGTCCTCCCATCCCATACAAAGATGTGTCTGGAGTGTTTCTCCCTGCTCTGCTGAAAATTGGCTTTGTTTTGTTCCAAGTCAGACTAGTTTCCTGGTTAACAAATGTTTAAAAATAACAGGCATTTGAATTTCAGACTTCATATTCTTCAGAAAGTACATGGTAAAACAAAACCTTTTATTCTAGCAATTGTCTAAGTTTATAACATGGATATTTGAAATTTGCCCATATTTTTGGGACTGTATTCCCCCATTATTATTCTTGTCCAGGTATTTTGTGCTAAGGTTGAGAGCTATGGTGAGAACTGAATTCACTGAATGTTTGGGGGCTGTATTTCCCCCATTACTGGCTTTGTCCACATGTTTTTTGCTAAGAAGTTGAGAGCTATGGTGAGAACTGAATTCACTGAATATGTTTGGCAGCTGTATTCCCATATTATTGGCTTTTTACAGGTGTTTTTTGCTAAGAGGTTGACAGCTATGGTGCGAACTGAATTGACTAAATGGTAGCCATTTAATTTTGTCTTCCTCTGTTTCAGCTGATTTGGCATAGTGGTATGTTTCTCTGACTGTTTTGCACAGGGTCCCCTGGGTTCAAGACATGGCAGTGAAATGTATGGTGGTAACACAACATTTTATTCTAGCAACTTTCCAACATTATACAAGCAATGTTTAAAATGTGTCCCTGGTTTTTGGCCTTTTGTCCCCCCCCCCAATAAATTTTGGCTTTTTCCAGATTTCTTGTGCTGCAAAGTTCAGAGATACAGCTGAGTGTCGAGTAGATTTTACAAGGAGCTGAGAGCTGCAGGGGAACAAACATTTAGTGCTGCTTATGCCAAATCTGCTTGCATTGTTAATAGCACAACAGGTAGTGTACTTGCTTTTGATGCTGAAGGCTGTGGGTTCTACTCCCACAGTAGGTAGATGCATTGCTGATACTGTACTGTGTTGTAAAGGGGGTGGATGCTGCAGTCCTTTTTGGCAAATATACCTTGTAACTATGAACCTGTTATCAGTTTGCCATCCATTCCCTATTGTGGTATTACTAGCTTATCATTTTTTTAATGCAGGCAGCATAGGCAATTTATTCTTCAAGGGCAACAGGCACTTTGTAGTTGAAACAATGACATATAAAGTTGTTTGCTAGCAGCAACCTCTTTATTAGTTACAGATTTCTTTAATGTGGATTTTACTACTTCAGAGATTGTGCATATTTACTGATACTGGTGGACTATAGAAGGTTGAGTAGACTTTTTATAATGGAAATGTTCTGAATTGAGCAGTTTTGTCATTGGTGCATGCATTTTGTTTCATTGTTTACTGGAAAAATGTTCAAAACAATAAATTTAAAATGCCCTCTAACAACCGTACTGGATTGTACAAGGAATAAAATGTAATACAGTCAGGAAGATGTATCAAAGAGCATGTGTATGTTTCATGTTCAAGGGGCCTATGATTTTGAAAACAGCCCAAAGTTAATCTTTATCTGCCACTGGCAAAATGTATTTTCTTTGAATGTTAGTTTCAATGCTGTTTCAATGCATGTGAGTTTCAAGGGCAGAGAAGTTTTAATGCTAAGTCTATTTTCATTGTGAGACTGCATTGCTTTGTTTAACAGATATCTATTAGGGTTTGTGCTGTAAAATGCAAAATAAAACTTTCAAATGAAATCTAAATCATTGCAGAAGTAAAGCAGTATGCACATTAAAGTGTTTATGGTAAATGGGGCAAAATAACCAAGGAATGGGACATTGGAATGGCTGCAGGGGGGAAGGCTCCATTCGACCATGATTTTGTGAGGGGGGGAAGGGTAGCAAACTCAGACAGCCCCGGTTGAACTATACCTCTCAGGTGTCCATATTTTTGCAGAATGAATAGATATTTGCTTCTTATTTTTGGTTTGTTCCTCATAAAATTTGTAGTTTTCTAGCAAATCATTTAGGAATGAAGTCACTAAATGACAGACATTGAGTTTCAGATGTCATAACCTTCAGAAAAATGCATGCTAATGCAAGACCTGTTATTCTATCAACTGTCTTAAGTTCATAGAAGAGCAATTTTTAGTAGTGTTTGTATGTTCCCCCAATATATTTGGCCTTGTCCAGATTTCCTGCATTAAGAGGTTGAGAGGTACGTGCAAATCGCTTTGTAGAATTAGGAATATCCAAACCTCTCAACTGTTCCCAATTTTGGCTCAAAATGTTGCTCTCCCCTAATAATCCCTCCTTAAAATGGCAATTTTGGAAGAAAACGTGAAGGGTTTACAATTATATATAACTGTAATGATCAGAGTTATAGATTACTTTTATTTCAGAAATGCATGTCGATGCTCTTATTTTGTTAGCTGCTCAAGTTAACAGTGTTAATATTAAAAAGGTGTCCCTTTTTTGACAGGTTCCCGGCTGTATTGTGTGGCAACTTTATATTTTTGCATCACATTTTTGGTCTGTTTTTCATAAAATTGTGGTTTTCTGGCAAATCAGTGGCAAGTCATTAAAGACTGAAGTTAGAAAATAATGGCAGACATTTGAGTTTCAGATTTCATACCCTCAGAATATTCGTACTAATACAAGACCTACTACTGTTCTATTATCTAAGTTAATAAGAGCAATATTTAAAAATTGTACTTATTTTTGGGCCTGTGTCCCACTTCTAGTTTTATGTATGGCTTTGTCCAGATTTCTTGCTTTGAAGTTGAGAAGTATGAGTGTCAGAGCCATCACCGTCAGCCAGAGACATTTGAAATTGTGACATACTTGTTGCACCCCACTCCCCATTGTAGTGGCTCTGGATGTGTCCAAGGAAGGCAAGGAGCAGTTACGCAGTGTAAGTGTGCAGAGTATTCCCCCATCCAAGGTAGACCACAAGCATGACCGTGGCTTTTCATCTGTCCTTGATTTTGCAGAATGTTTTGGTTTTCCGTCATATTTTTATACTCTTGATTTATGCTTCTTATTATTCAGGAAATGCATGCTGTCACAGTGCCCTGTTGCTCTGTTTAAGTAGAAATGATTTAATGACCATCAGGTAAGCTTGTCAGAGATTGTAAGATGCAAGTAAGCTTTAATAAGCATACTGTTAAAGAATTACCAGCATTGAAAGCCTTTTCATTGTTGCCATGCAGAGAATATTTACATAACTAGATAATGTATAAGCCTTGGGTACTGAAATGCATATGACAGTATTTGTAATAAAAGGACAGGATTACAGTATTTTCAGAAGCTCATTACATTTGTTGGAGACTTGCAATCATCTTTTGTTGGAGTCTTGCAGTCATCTTTGCAGGCTTTACCCGTAAACTAAACAGAATGCCAATCTATCATGTGTGGTCCATAACTAGTACAGGAATCCTTTAAGCAATTTATCTTGAGCTTGTTTCTTGTTTGCTGTTCATTTTTTACTTTGATCATGTCTTCCCCATGAAACAAGTAGATATTTGTCTCAGGTCGCAGGTCCTTTTTGGATAAGAAACGTTTTTACAAGTGGGGGTATCACAGATTGCTACTTTCAGCATGTTACTTGGTAATTTTATAAAGCTGAATATAAATTATAATTAGAAATGCAGTGCAAGGAGTAGTGGTTTGAGTTGAGTGCTGCTTGTTTTTTTATACTTGATTTTGACGGGCATTCCAGTAATGTATTTAAAAAATAATTTATTTTTTCATGCCTCACAACCTGTTTCCATCTGGATATTAAGTAAGTTGTCATGCAGCCAATGCATTGAAATATTTTTTTCTTCTACACTTCATTTTGTCTTGATTGGACTCTCGTAATGACTGTTTGGCACCCAGGGCAGCGTATTTAATTAAAGTTCCAGTTGTTGTGGTTTTGAGCATAACCACACCCCTTTCTCGTTGGCCACACCCCTTCCAATTGGCCCCACCCATTCAGCTGTCTCCTGTAGCCCTCCTTTAATTTGAAGTCACCAGCCGCCACTGTCATCAGATCTAATAGCAATGCATCTGGACAACTGGATTTTAAAAGCAGTAACTCATAATCTGTTTACTTTAACAGGTCCATGTAATTAAAGATGTGTTGCTATAAATAATATAGAGGATTACGACTGGATGTCAAATCATAACCGAGATGTTATGTGCTTGAAATGGTTTACTATTGAAATTTCAAATCTGCTTCGGTCGACCGTTCAGAATGTCGACCCGAAATGCTGAATTCGGAATTTCAAAACAGCAACCAAGGTGAAACTGAATACATCAACATCTGTACTTCGATGTATTAGATGTATTCGACATAGCAGGAGGTGACATTACTCACCTCCTGCTATGCACATTAACGTACCATTACACTCTACAGTCAATGGTACTTCCCACATCCCCTGCACATTAAATATACCAACTCTGAGATTGCACTACAGTATGGAAATGGGCTAATTCCCTGTTCCTCACTGAACTGCGATCTCCATGCACAATGTTGAACCCAAATACTCAAACTAACCGTAGTGTAGTCGAAACATTTTGGTTTGACATTCTGCCGACTTGAAAACTGCCATTTGATGATATGCTGGTCAACTGATGCAGTTTCAAGGTTTTCAATGAAAACTGTTTGAAACATGGTTGTCAATTAATTCTCTTCTAGAGCAAAGTTTAAGAGGTGAATTTTGAAATCCATGTTGAGAACACATATCTTCTGAGGTTAAGATTGGAAAGGCTCAGTCAAAATTCTTTGTAGAGCATGGAGCTTTACCTGCTCCCATGTACCACAAAGATTAGGAAAAAAAGCAGTGTAGTAGTTAGAAAGCCATAACACGCTAACAACTGTCACACTGACTGCCATTCGATGATATGCTGGTCAACTGATGCAATTTCAAGGTTTTCAATGTAAACTGTTTGAAACATGGTTGTCAAATTATTCTCTTCCAGAGCAAAGCTTAAGAGGTGAATTTTGAAATCCATGTTGAAAACACATATCTTCTGAGGTTAAGATTGGAAAGGCTCAGTCATAACTCTTTGTAGAGCATGGAGCTTTACCTGCTCCCATGTACCACAAAGATTAGAAAAAAAAGCAGTGTAGTAGTTAGAAAGCCATAGCACGCTAATAACTGTCACACTGAGACCAGCCAACCAAGAAGAGCATTTTGATGTTTGTAAATGTGTCATTCAGACTTAAAAATTGTCTGAATGAAGTGTTGAAGACGGTTTAAAGGCTTCCTAATGCACTTCTCCTATGGCCGCTGAGCACTGCTAAGCAAGAGACTAGTGCTTAACATCACTTATTGGGTGTATAACAATTGTTAAGCACCTTTCTGACATCAAAAATTGCTTAAAAAGCACGTCTTTCCACCAGTTTCAGAGTATAATGGCACTGCATGCTCTACAAACATATTCTTACAACCTCAGCTGATCTGGAGTTCCTTCCTTGACTGATTTTTGTTTGTGTATTACTTCAACAATCAGATTTCAATGTTTATTTTAATAAACTCATGTTCAAGGATGCCAGAGGACATAACTGACATTCAATATTACATAAATTGCTATCTACATAAGCACACATGTACCTGGTGCTGACTAATGTAACTGTCCTCTTAACAAACAAATAAAAAACAATGCAGGTATAACACCACATTATTAAATAAGACATAAAAGAATAAATTTCTTCCTGACTTACAGCCTATTGCAAATGCAGCTTCTGACAAAAGAACAATTCATGAGCATGAGGACAGTAAGAAGGCATTCCTGACCTGTCGTTGAGGGACCTTTTGTACATCAACTAACACAGTAAAAATATATCTATTTTATCTAATGCAAGGACTATCCTTCATGGGTTGTTGGATGGATGGAGTCCAAATTACTATCATCAGGTTGGAAGGAATCTAATGATTAGTCTAGGCCTCAGATCACATGGCTGAGTCCTAGAAGAATGACCTATCAAATTTGGTGTGAATTTCCAAGATGTGCTGAAGTCAGTATTGCTTGGTAAAGGCATGTAGTGAGAATCAAGTGACAACCAGACATGTGAAATAGAGACATTCTAGAAGAACGGACTGCAGGCAGACAGTCATTTTGTGGAGAGGGTTTTGACTGTATCATATGCTAATAGATGGCTGGAATATTGACAGCATTAGTGGGTAAAGCTTGGAGAGAATCTGTTTTGAAAGCTGCAAGCCCTTTATCCATGGAGCAAAGGAGATGAACAGTTGGCCAGCCTAAGTAAGCTCATGCACCTGCATCAGGTAGCACCTGAGCTGGTGGTGCACATTCAGAGTGTGAAGGACTCTATTTCTGCGACTACATAAAGCAATAAAGGATGAACTTACTGGAGCATGGAAACTTCCAAAACCACCACTGGAAGGAAGCACTCAATTTATGAAATATATTTTGAATGCAGCATCTCCTAGATGGGGACTGTATCATTGATGGCAAAAAATAATGCAGATGGCAATCCAGTTGGAAAGTGTATGCTTTGTATTTGCAAACACATTCCATCCTGGTGTACGGAAGATGAAACACCTGGCTGCAAATGCTCTTATCTCTAGTCCTGAGTATGCAAAACTAATTTGAGCCTTTTATTCCCTAGCCAACATACGTTCATTTCCTTCATCAGATGCCTATATGAACTTACGTACCTGCCTCAAGTAGCATCTGTGCTACTGGCACATATTCAAGGTTTAAATGACTCACACTCCCATGCTTTCTGCTGAAGCAAACAACTCTGGGAGATGGATATCTTCCATGCATTCTGTCACTGCAAACAAAGTACAGGTGTGCCTGAACTTGGCATAATAGTAGATGTTTGAATTCTTTAGTGCTGCAGTAGCCTTTGGTTCTTCGGGTTATTTCCTGCCTATTAATTAGAAATGACACCGTAAATAACATCTATAGACTTCCACAATTTTTGATGAATTGCCTTTTCAATCAAATGTACTTTCAGTAATTTTGTTTTACTAAACATGGTTCAGTCAGAAGTACCTTTGATCAAATGTCACTGAACCATACACATGCATGTGTGTATAATATATATATATATATATATATATATATATATAGATAAATAGATAGATATACATATAGTAGCACAGTGGCACAGTGAATGTAACTGTCGCCTCACAGCAAGAGGTTCTGTGGTTCACTTCTCAGCTGGAATGCATTCTGCACTGTGTAGAGTCTGCATGAATTCCCCTGTTCACATGGGGTTTCTCCAGTTGCTCCAGTTTCCTCCCTTCTTCCCACACTTCAAAGACATGCAGTAGGTGCATAGGGCACTCTAAATTTGCCTTAGGTGTGTGTGTGTGTGTGTGTGTGTGTGTGTGTGTGTGTGTGTGTGTGTGTGTGTGTGTGTGTGGTATGGAAGAACAACCATGGCAGGGCTAACCATCCAGTTATGTGAACCTTGGCTCTCACTGATTGTTACTGTTGAAGTGGCACCATGATCCCATTTGAAAAAAAATAAAAGAATCAATGTACATGAATGGATGTTCATATAAACTGATTGAATACACATTTGTCACATTTGTGTGGCATGCATATTTATATAAATATATATACAACTCATAAAATATTCACAATTTAGTACATATGTAAGTTAAAAAAGTTATTAAAAAAAGTGTAAGAAACCTCTCTGTGTGGAAGATTTTCAATCCATATATATCTAGTTAATCACTGTATATTAATCAGATCAGATAATGGTAGTAGAAGAAGCAAACTTAACTTCATCCTAAGTCAAATAAAATAATAAAAAATATACAATTTGAAATATTGTACAGAATTACTAAGTATTCGAAAGTAATCCAAGCAGGCTAGGCAGTCAATTTCCAGTCGAAAATCCTTTATTAAGTATACAGACAAGCGATCCAAGTAAAACAAAAATAACAGAGTAATAGTTTCCACACAAGCTTTCTAACTATATATATACTTTTATCAGGCAAGGGAGTGGTTTATTGTGCTGTAAAACAAAGTGTTATTGGTATACATGTTAAATTCACATCCCTTCCCCCATCAGTGTGACATTCGAGCTGGTTCTGCCCTGCTTAGTAGCTGTCATAATAATATAACCCTTATGTACTTCAAATAAAATTAATAATGATGTGGTACCTTTTATTTAAGTAGATTATTAAGTAGATTATTAAGTTTGTGATTTTCTCCAAGACAATATACTACATGGCTGGAAATATATAAACCTTAGACAATCTGGCAATATAAATATATACATATATACTTTGCATGTAAAAAATCCATTGTACAAATCATATTTTATTACCATAACCTGTTGTTAACAAAGATCACTTTCATCCTTCTAGACTTCTTCAGGTCTGTGTATAAGAACCCTAAAAACTATCTACAAAAATATTATTGTATAATTAGTAGAAGATGACAGAAACCAGCAACAAATTAATCTACAGCAAAAACAGTTTATTGAGTGCTTTCATCGGCCTTAAGCCATTGACATCATCAGAATACACTTGTTCCATTGATTAACATGCTTAGTCATTCCCCATCACATGGTCATCAAAACCCCCCTCCCCTCATTAATTTATTGTAAAAGGTTTTTTGCAAAACAGTTGTCATGAAGTGCTACAAGTACCATAAATAACATTAATAAATATATAAATAAATAACCTAGAAAAAATATATATGGTTGTTACCTACAGTGTTAAAAAACAATGGTAAATCTATTAAATACATCTAGATTTACCAAACATTAATAACATTCTATTTATTAATCACAAAATCTATTAAAACCATACAACCTATTGCACATAGGACTTTTACATATGAAAATCTGATCTTAATTTTAACAAGGTGGAAATAGATACAGTCTCATTCAAACCTTAGGGGACTGTTGCATTATATCTAAGCTGCCATATTAATTCTCTATATTCTAAATAAATTTCTTTTGGTCCACCTCTTTTTTCTTTGTCCACTCAAATTAATTCTGCGTATATCATAAATATGTTGGTATATACATTTGTTAAGGGCATTTTTGTTTTCCCTATATAAAACTGTCTACATTGTTGACAAATTGCACTGTAAACTATGCATTTACTGATGCAATTAAGCTTTTGTCTCAATTTAACCTCACCGTAACCAATAATATAAACACTCTCTGTTTCCTCACTGTGACAGCATTGTGCACATTGCCCACATTTTCTTATTCACCCTAAACTCTCACCAGGTGAACTTCTTTTTATTAAGTTCTTAATGTTGGAATTCCTCTTATAAATAATCAGTGGTTTTTCACCTACCTTTTCCCTATTTTCGAAATCATTGGTCAAAGTACTACAATTCCTGGTAATAATTTCCTTAATGTCATAAAAGACTGGGCTATATGTTAATGTCATGGCCTGGTTAAACTTCTTACCTGTTGTGTCACTCATATTACTAGTGGTCACTCTCTCGGCCTCTACACTGGTGGCTTTAAAATTAAAACCTAACAATGGGAAACAGTGTCCATCAATTCTGTTTGTTTTCACTTCCAATAGTATGGGATCTATGAATACATCTGGGTACCCCCTTCTTGCTAACATACCCCTCAATTTCTTCAATAAATGTTTCTAAATCACTCACCATTCTAGCCAGCCTCACCCCTTGCCCCTTAACCAAAGACCTTTTTTGGTGTAAGGGGTGACAACTTTTGAAATGTAAGAGGGTGTTGGAATAGGTCGGCTTCCTATAAATAGTTGAGATAAAACACTTTTTGATGCTGTCTTTCTTAATCTCTATATCCAAGTAGTGAGTTCTATGCATTGCTGTCTCCATAGTGAAACATAAAAAAGTTGTGCAATCATTTAAATGGTTGAAAAACCTGTCCAAAAGTTATTGTGTACCTTCCCAAAAAATAAGTATGTCGTCCAGGAATCGACCATAAAATTTGCAATGCTTGAATAACTCATTATTGAACACATAGTTTATTTCCCATTGTGTTAGGACAATATTGGCAAAAAGGGGGGCACATGCTGCCCCCATTGCCACTCCTACCTTTTGCTTGAAAAGTTGATTGTCAAAGACTATAAAGTTGTTATTGAGAATCAATTCCATCAATGTTCTAAACATCAAAATCCTAGTATGACTCAACAAGGTGTTGAAACAAAGAAAGTCATAGAACCATAATATGCCAATGTCGTGGGGATGACCGTAAATAAATCTTTAATATCAATAGTGACTAAAATTAAATTGTCACTATATAAGTTTGCATTAATTTTACTTAAGCAGTCCCATGAATCTTTTAGTACATGCTGTTGTTTTTCCAAAACATTTTTCAGGTGAAAATCCACAAATTTAGCCAAATTGAAAGTCTTGGATGCTTTTGCATCCACTATGGGTCTCAGCAGGGGGGTCCACAATATTTTTCTGGATTTTTGGGATTCCGAAAATTGTCGGAATCCTGGATGCATTTTGCTGTAAAAAACTGTACTCACTATTTGTGATTTGCCCATCTATTAACAAGTCATTCAAGGTAATATCAATATACCTATATGCAATATTTATCTCATTAACAGATGTTTCTTCATATGTGTCACCATACAAGTGTAGCAACATTTTTTCTGCATAAACACGTTGGTCCATGATCACAATTCCCCCTCCCTTGTCAGGTTTCATCACTCTAATTAGCTGATTGTTGACAATCTTTTTGAGTAATGTGTTTTCTTCATCCGTTAAATTAGGTACATAATCGTATTTTTTAGATTTCACTATTTTTCTAATCTGATTACAACACAGATACTCAAATATATGCAATATAGGGTGCAAGGGGGGGGTTAAATGTGCTAGATTTCTTACATTGTGTTTCACTGACAGACATTAGTTCATTATCAAAGTAAAACTTAAGGTTCAGCTTCCTAACAAAGGTTTTTAATTCTAATAACATGCTCTCAACCACCAGAACCCTTGTGGGAACAAAATTTAAACCTTTTTGGAATAAGTCTGCCCATTCAACATCCACATGTATTTCACTGAGATTAAAAATCTTAAAATCTCCCTGTGTGTTGTTGATAATTTGTGCAAACATTTGTGTGTTAACATCATTTACCATCTGCTGAATGCCCCCCTCCCTCGTCCTCTGTGATGGTAACCCCTGTTGGAAAATGAATTCCTGTAATTCACATTGTTCTCCATTTCCCTGTTGTAGTTGTTCTGCCTCGTTCGATTCAGTAGGCGTTCTGACCTCCACGGTGCTACTTCTAAAGGGACTGCTTGTTCATCATTACTTTCATTTATACCCCATTTATATTGTATAATTAGTGTTGTTATTACATATCATTTTGAACAAAGTGAAAAGTATAAATATATTACTAGCTACACTGGCAAGTGGTCTGGATTAGAAATAACAATATTAAGACAATTATTGTAAGATAAGAGAAATATATAAGCATTAATGTAAATGTACATGTAGTAGTTGTAGGAGAGTGACTGACTTACTGCCTGCTGTGATATTCAGAAAAGATAAGTGTTTATTCTCATTTTTCATCTGCACTTTTGATTTAATATCTCTGTAATCTGTACAACTGTTTTTTACTGTCCTTTTGTTGTAAGATAGAGCTAATAGCTGTTAGTGTTGACCTCAGTTTGTAGTGAAATTCTTTGTCTAGAGGCCTATCTGCTTACTTAGTGAGAGAAAGTGAACAGAACTGGTTTGGGCTGGGCAGGGCATTCCTGCAACGGTATTGTCTGGATAATAGGTCTGTTTCTGCTTTCTGTGCCTTAAATCATATATACTCAAACTGTGCTGAGAGACTGACTTACTGCCTGCTGTGATATTCAGAAAAGATAAGTGTTTATTCTCATTTTTCATCTGCACTTTTGATTTAATATCTCTGTAATCTGTACAACTGGTTTTCCCACCCACCCACTCTGTTCTTGTGGTGTTCTTATGTCTTGGTGGCTTTGAGTTGCCTGCCTCTGGTACAAAGTTGATACTGGACACCCCCCCCCCAGTCACATTATATCAACTCATTCTAATGTTAATAGTGAGAACTTAGTAAAGGCCCTCCCCTTTAGCTTCTGCATATTGAATTATATCATTATCTTCTGCCTCTCCACTTTCTACTAAAAAAAAAAAAAACAACTGTTTCCTACTTCTCCTTGAACTAGTGTAGCCCAGATACAGATTTGCTGTATCCAGGATTTTTTGTAAGCTTCAGAGCGGTGCTCTTCATTTTTTCCCTTAGATCTGCTAGTTCTCTGCTCTCCTGCACTTTTATTAGCTTATTAGTCTAGCACTGTAAACTATTCCTGGTGCCAGAAAGTCTGCTCTTCAAACTTTCCCTTATAACTAGCTGGCTTCTCAGTAGTAGCACTAAAATCTGAATCCCTGTGACTAGCACTTTCTCTAAAACCTGCTGGAAAGCACTAGGAAGCTTTAAACTGATACAAGCACAAGCACTCAATTTTCCTTGTTAATAAGGAGAAATTAATCGTAGGCACTAAACAGCCTATAAATGCAAAGTACCTTACCAAGGTAAAGGAAAACAGCTCTTGTACTTTACAAAAGAAGCACTTAACTAGGCATGTCCAAGTGTCAGCTTCCGGTGATTTCACCTGTCCATCTGGTGAATCTGGGCATACTGGGGCAATGCAGCAATTGCCTCATGTACACAGACAACCCTCTCCTCCTACCACCCAACACTACAACCTGCAAGAGAAACACCTACATAACCAAACTGGAAGCAAAGCTCTTTCCAGCCAAGATTGTGCTAGACAGTCAAGAGGAGAAGGTTAACACCTGCACTACACCTCAAGCAACACATAGCCCTTCAAAACTCATGGCACCAACTTCCACACATAGTAACACTAAACCCACTTATGCAGAGGCCCATATGATTAATCTGCCCAAGCAATAAGGACCTCCAAAGCTGAAATGAAAACAAACACCATTCACAACCAAAGTGACACACAGCTCAAAACACCAGTGTGCCACCAAACAACAGACCCTAAGGCAAGACAACATACCCAACACTTTAGTCATAGGTGACTCTATAGTCAGGCACACTGATGTCCCACTCACCAGGCTGAACAAGGAGAAAATTACTGTCAGCTGCCTGTCGGGTGCCATGATCCACCACATAATGCATGCACTCAAGTTACTCCACAACAAGTACAAATACAACTCTGTCATTGTCCATATTGGAGTGAGTGACTTGAGACGTACCTCCCTGGACTACATGAAAAGAGAAATGGAAGAGCTCTCGGATCATGTGGCCCAGGCAGGTATGACCCTGACCCTGAGCAGTATCCTGCCTTCACCCAGAATGATACCACAGTATAAGGACAACATGATTAACTTCAAAAATTGGCTAAGTTTCTGGTGTCATTCAAAGGGGATCCAATATCTGTCTGCCTGGGACGACATGATTGATAAACCATGATGCTTTGCCAGAGATCATCTGCACCTTTTGTCCCTGGGATTCAGGTTACTGGCTAAGGCTCTTGCCACCCCTATAGTGCCTTTTTTAGGCAAGGCTCAAAGGACAAAACCACCACCATAACAGATATAGGCATGCAAAATCTGAAGGTAATGCTACTCAATGCTAGAAGTCTAAACATCAAAATGTACTTTCTTGAGGCACTCCTAAAAATGGAGAACATCGATATCAGTGCAGTAACTGAGACCTGGTTCAAGGCTCCAGCCAGCACCCCTGCAATACCAGGCTACAACTCTTACCACACTTTTTGGCCACCAAACCAGGACCGAAGCACTAAAGGTGGAGGAGTGTCCATATTCACCAAGGATATTCACACCTCCAGGCTAGTTGCCCAACACAATGCATCTGAAATTCTACAGGTGCAACTAACACTAGGTAAGACTGCAATCCAAATTGTAGCTTGCTACAGATCCCCCACCATGTCCCAAGATTCTCACTACACCTTTCTGAACATATTAGATAATATTAAGATACAACCAAACACCCTAATACTGGGTGATTTCAACTACCCTGCCATTAATTGGGTAAACTACTCAGGTACCAACACCTTTGCCCAACGGTTCTTGGAATTCATAAATTCCAACACCCTGGACCAACTAATCCATAGTCCCACCATGGGCTCAAATATCCTAGACCTGGTCATTACCAACATGGGAGATTGATACTCCACACCAGTGATCACCCCCTCGTTGGTCAGGTCTGACCATAAGCTAATCACCCTTGATGTCCACTTCCTACCCCCACCCTCCAGTAGGGAAACCTCCATAAAAACTTCTACAAAGCCAACTTCATGCTACTCAAGTCAGAAGTGAGACACTTCATGACACCCATGCAGACAGGAACTGAAAGTTCAACCGCTGAATCCTACACTAAGGCACTGTATGAGCACATCCATTCGTGCATGAATCATGCCATTCCAAACAGAACCAAGATGGTCTCCTCCAAAAAAAGGAACCCAATGTGGTGGTCCCCTGCCATAAACAAACTATACAACAGAAGGAAGAAACTGTTGCAGAAAAAGGGAAAATCCCAGTATGCAAAAAACTCCCTTACCAGCCTCAGTAAGAAGCTGAGATCCCTTATAAAATCCTCCAAAGCTAGTTATGAAAATAAAATTGCCAAAGATTCCAAGGACAACCACAAGGCATGGTTATGTCAAGAATCTAAATGGCAATGCTCAGATCTGCTCTGAGCTACAACAAAATGGCATTAAATATAATGATCCGAAGGATATTGCCAATATCCTGGCAGATCAATTCAGTGCCAACTTCACTCTCCTCTCACCCCCTAAAGGGCCAATCTCAATACCAAAAGATTGCCTTTTTCCAGTACTCATGGCCACACAGGTAAAAAACGCATTCTCCAAAGCTAAGAATACAGCATCCATGGGACCAGATGACATCCTGGGTTGTGTACTACATGAACTACAAAATGAACTGGCACCTCACCTAAGTGTCATGCTTAATCATAGCCTCACCTCAAGCTTCGTGCCCAATGAGTGGCACACAGCTACAGTTATCCCACTCCACAAGGGGAAATCCACCTTGGATCCTGGGAACTATTGTCCCAGCAGTCTGATGAGCCTAACCTGCAAAGCCATGGAGCGCATTATCATGGAACTTATAAACAAAGACATTGGCAACCTTCAAACACTGGACCCCACCCAGCTTGGTTTCGTAAAGGGCCGATCTTGTCTCCTCAACCTGATTGACTTCTTTGAATCAGTCTACAGAGCCATGGATGAGGGTAAGGCAGTCCACAGAGCCTATCTGGACCTTGCCAAGGCATTCAACACCATCCCCCACTGGAATAATAGATAAACTTACTAAGCTGGGCATTAATCCCTACATCACTCGATGGGTTGCCAACTAGCTTATTGAAAGAACCCGCACTGGAAAAGTAGCCACCTCAAAATCCAGCTCCAGACAAGTGATAAGTGGAGTACCTCAGGGTTCAGTCCTGGGACTGCTCTTGTTTGGCATCTACTTCTCTGAAGTACAGGCCAGCACTAAGGGACTCTGGCTAACAAAGTTCGCAGATGACTTCAAACTGGGAGCCATTATTGAATCCCCAAATTATGTGGATATTCTACAAAAGGGCCTTACAGAAACAGATACTTGGTGCCAGAGCCATGGGCTCAAGCTCAATGCCAAAATATGTATAGTTATCCCCTTTGGGAAAAAACATGTACCCTTGAATTAACACATAAGTGGCAGTACACTAAACACCGAAAGTGTGATAAGGGACTTAGGGGGAGAGGTGGACAGTGGTCTCCCTTCGATAACCACATAGCCACAACAGTCAGGAAATCCTTCTATGTGGCACACCTCATCACTAAGGGCTTTTCATCCAGAAAAAAGGAGGTCATTGTCCCACTGTACTCATTCCTCATTAGACCCATTATAGAGTACAATGCCACGTTTGGTATGTACCTCACAAGACATCTGCAAAAACTGGAAAGACCGCAGAAATACCTCACTAAAAGAATCACAGGCCTAAAGCAGATGCCCTATGCAGACCGTCTAAAAAAACTCAAGCTATACTCT
The DNA here is from genome assembly GCF_019279795.1 of Protopterus annectens. NCBI lineage: Eukaryota > Metazoa > Chordata > Ceratodontiformes > Protopteridae > Protopterus > Protopterus annectens. The sequence continues at coordinate 739,914,008 of NC_056729.1, read as the reverse complement.
GTCGCATATCGCCTACTCAGGGGCGATCTCTGCTTAACATACAAGGCCATGTCAAATCCAATGCTGTTGGATATGCTACACTTAAAGAAATTCCAATCCCTCAGGGTTACACGCTCCAGGGATCTAAACCTGGTCATCACAATGAACAAAACATGCTGGAGGGATAGGTTTCTGACCCAGGGACTCCCCAGACTCTGGAATAGACTGCCCATACCTGTCAAGCTGAGCACCTCTTTGGCCCTCTTCAAAAGGAACCTTGACGATTGGATAGGAGATAGGAAATTCACCCTAGGGATCATATCAGTCGCCCTGCTAGAGAGAGGCCAGGGAAGTAAATATTCTGGGATGAAATAGCCAAGGAATTGTTATGGCTTGGCTTGTATAGGCCCTAGGGCCAATTGCCTAGTACCAACCTATGAACCTATGAATCCTACTCAATAATGGACATCCTATTATTCAAGGGTATAAAAGAATAGTTGGAACATTCCAGAACTCTACTATCTCATTATAGTGATGTCTGCTGCTGGGCACAGTAATTAATATATTTAGAGCAAAATACTGAATGGTGTATTTTAGCATCTTCAAAGAAACTGAGAGTGGCTCAATAGATATGTGTTCTGCAGAAGAACAAAGGCAAAAGATGCCCTGTCTCTGAATTGGTAAATATGTCCCCAGTAACCTACAATACCCGCATAACAATATTGCTCATATCTTGAGCTGAAACATTTCTAAAGAAGCCCACTGACTGCCTATTAGCCTGGTAAAGTAAGGCCTCATCATCTTTCTCAAGCTTTTTATGTATCTTCCATAACAAACGTCAATAAAATTCCCTTGCCATTTGAAAAGAGTGCCTATTTCGTGACTGGCCCAGCCTTGCCTTCTTTCAAAAGGTGAACACAATGTTAATCTTCATGTGATCATGCGGTCTTAGGACTAGTGTCTTCTGATCAGAACTTAAAGGGCTAAGCAGAACAGTGGCTCCCAGGCATTTAGTTTGTAACAGCTAGTATTCAGACAGGAACTAAGATGTTTCTTAAATGGTTGTAGTGATTCTACCAGTCAGATATTAATGGGCAATTTGTTTCAAAATGCAGGGGCAATTATTCTTTTGCATCTCATTACCATCAGCATTAGACTACTAACTGGAATCAAACTGGTCTAAGTAATAAATGTCCTGACCCAGGTTCAGTTATGTCACAAATGGAAAAGAAATCAGTGTGGGGTACTTTCTAGTATGGTGCCATCCCTGAACTGATATGTGTGCTGGAATTCTGGGTTAAAAGGTGATTGAAAGAATTTTCTGTGATTTATGAAAACATGCATCTCAGTGCACAAGCAGTAGCAGCTAAAGCGAAAGAGCAGCTCATTTAGCAAGAAGATGGGGTAACTAAAAAAACAAACAATCAAACAAACGAACAAACAAACAAAAACAAACACAACAGAGGATCATAAAAATACCTTTGCAGGCTGAAGGTTGGAGATGTATAGACTTTTTAAAGGACTATAACAGAGTGGAATGAGATTCCCATTGACAGAATTAAGGCAGAGGGAGCTCTTAGAGCATTACTGACATGGAGAATGGGTGGAGTTCAGAGGCAGGGACTTATTTTGTTAAGATGTGAAACCTTTCCATTAATGTACAGGCTACTGCCTGAATTATGACCTTCAGGAAAACAGCTTGAAAACAATACATTTTTTATTAATCCCAACTATTCTGCTGCTACAGTAAAGACAAGAGTTCGATTTGCCCTATCATAGTAGTTTTCATGCACAAGACTTTGCTGTTTAAACAATCCAACAGCCTTAAGAATATTTTTGCTGCAAGAATCCAATCTTTTGCAACTTGAGCAGAACCTTTACCATTGCTCTAAGGAAAGGGTCATAACGCAGGAAAATGAAGTAACTAAAGTAGCCTATCAGGAAGGAATATTATGGAATAAGCAGCAGTTTCCAGTTATAAAGAGAAGGATTTTGGCAGGCCATTTTCACTTTTTGAAAAGAAGTCTGTAATGATGAAGGGAACCGCATTAATTGCTACAGCAAAGCGGGTGTCAGTGGTAGCCTTATTGTAGTGAATGTCTAAAAGAAACTGGTTCATAGACCCTGTAGGTATGTAATAGATTTATGTTAGACAAAAAAAGATCTAACTTTCCTGAAATCTACATTTGTGTATTGTGTAGAGAGAAGAGTGAGCTTTGATATAACTTCAACGTTACAATGGTTAGCTGAGTTTATAAATTTTTTTCAGGAACAGAATAACTCAATGCCTTAAAGAGCAGGGCAATGCAAGAATTAAGGTAAGATGCATGCATCAAATAAGTCATAGCAGAAATATTTCATTATAAACGTAGAGGCCGGTCATTAAACAGTTAAAAGAGGTCTGTTGTATGAAGTGGATGCGTGACAATGTGAGCAGAATGAGTTCACTGGGATTGGCCCAAGAATTATCCTATGACTGTACTTTCCCTCTGTTATTATGAATGGTGTAGTGCTTTTACTGAGGAAAGTATGGGGTTGGCCAAATGATCTTACTGAAAAAAATTATAATAGGGCTTGTCCCTGTACAGATGTTTTAGGTATGTATTCTGTACTGGAAAAAAGCTATAAAACTAGAAACTAATAATGGAGCTGATATTTGTTAGTAATTGCAGGTGTGGGGGTAGCCACATTCTTTGATTTCCTGTCCTTGCCTATTTAAGTGGTACAGTGTGAAATATTTTCTGCTTAAAAACCTCAGCTTTGGCCGGCTAAGAACTTGCTATATTCAACTGGACGTATAAGAGAATTTAAGTACCTTTATCTGCTTTTTTTTCAAAAAATACAGTATTTAAATTGATTTTAACTGTGTGGAAGGAATATTTAGCTGAACTGGAAGTTTTCACTCTGCTCTTCAGTTAGTGCTGCTTGAATTTTATTATTTGTTAGTAATTGCAGGTGTGGGGGTAGCCACATTCTTTGATTTCCTGTCCTTGCCTATTTAAGTGGTACAGTGTGAAATATTTTCTGCTTAAAAACCTCAGCTTTGGCCGGCTAAGAACTTACTATATTCAACTGGACGTATAAGAGAATTTAAGTACCTTTATCTGCTTTTTTTTTTCAAAAAATACAGTATTTAAATTGATTTTAACTGTGTGGAAGGAATATTTAGCTGAACTGGAAGTTTTCACTCTACTCTTCAGTTAGTGCTGCTTGAATTTTATTATTTGTTAGTAATTGCAGGTGTGGGGGTAGCCACATTCTTTGATTTCCTGTCCTTGCCTATTTAAGTGGTACAGTGTGAAATATTTTCTGCTTAAAAACCTCAGCTTTGGCCGGCTAAGAACTTGCTATATTCAACTGGACGTATAAGAGAATTTAAGTACCTTTATCTGCTTTTTATTTTTCAAAAAATACAGTATTTAAATTGATTTTAACTGTGTGGAAGGAATATTTAGCTGAACTGGAAGTTTTCACTCTGCTCTTCAGTTAGTGCTGCTTGAATTTTATTATTTGTTAGTAATTGCAGGTGTGGGGGTAGCCACATTCTTTGATTTCCTGTCCTTGCCTATTTAAGTGGTACAGTGTGAAATATTTTCTGCTTAAAAACCTCAGCTTTGGCCGGCTAAGAACTTGCTATATTCAACTGGACGTATAAGAGAATTTAAGTACCTTTATCTGCTTTTTTTTTCAAAAAATACAGTATTTAAATTGATTTTAACTGTGTGGAAGGAATATTTAGCTGAACTGGAAGTTTTCACTCTGCTCTTCAGTTAGTGCTGCTTGAATTTTATTATTTGTTAGTAATTGCAGGTGTGGGGGTAGCCACATTCTTTGATTTCCTGTCCTTGCCTATTTAAGTGGTACAGTGTGAAATATTTTCTGCTTAAAAACCTCAGCTTTGGCCGGCTAAGAACTTGCTATATTCAACTGGACGTATAAGAGAATTTAAGTACCTTTATCTGCTTTTTTTTCAAAAAAATACAGTATTTAAATTGATTTTAACTGTATGGAAGGAATATTTAGCTGAACTGGAAGTTTTCACTCTGCTCTTCAGTTTGTCCCACTCACCCTCCCTGTTTTTGTTTTGGTGTTAATCTTAGTGGCCTTGCAGCTGCCCGCCCCTCTTGTAAATTTGTGTTTGGATACTCCTTCTGGGCCCATCTCATTTGCTCACTCAACTGAGTGCAGTGAGATCATATTCTAATTTCAGGCACTCCTACTGTGTACAAAGAGAGCATCTGGGAAACAGAAAAAAATATATATTTAAGCTTGTTTCCTGCCTTTCCTGTTAAGTGGTATAGACTATTTGTAGGCTTTTGAGCCCCCAAGCCCTTCTGTGTTGGAGGGAAGCCTTCTAGCTTAGTTTTTTTTTCCCTATAACTAGCCAGCTTTCTAGTTTCAGCACTCAAATCTGTTTCTTTGATCTCAGCACTTGTTCAGAAAAAAAAAAAAAAATTTCATCTGCTTTTACTGTACTTGTGTTTCTACCTACTTTTTTTTTACTTTTGCATCATCTTAAAAGTACTCAATTGTATTTATTACTGCTTGGTGTAACTCATTCTAAGCCTTCTGGTTTAAACACTTGGGCTTCAGACCAGTTGTTTTGCACTGAGAGGTTTGTGGTCTGCACTGTGGTGGCAGAACAGGTAGCTTACATCCTTCTAGGTTGGGAACTGCTGATTGAGGGCTCAGTGTCTGTTATTCTACAGGTGTATTAATTCTGGTTTAAGCACTTAGGCTTTCAGGCCAGTTATTTTACATTGGGAGGGTTCATGGTCTGCACTCTTGTGGGAGGAGAGGCTGGACTCTGCCCTTCTGAGCTGGAAATTTCTGATTGAAGGCTTATAGTGCATGCATATCTGAACTGCTTCTTACTGAAGTTGGTGCGCCTTGTTTGCTGTGGCATAGACTGGATTCGGGCCTGCTAGATCTAGCTTTGTTTGTGTAACTTGAGCACTAATCCAGGCATTCTCTAAAGTATTTAATTGTATTTATTACTGCTTGGTAGTAACTTGATTAAAGTTTAGCTGTCATTCTAAGTCTTTTGGATTAAGCACTTGGGCTTCAGACCAGTTGTTTTACATTAGGAAGGTTTGTGGCATGCACTGTGGTGGCAGGACAGGTAGCTTTCATCCTTCTAAGTTGGGAACTGCTGATTGAGAGCCCAGTGTCTGTTATTCTTAAAGTGCATTAGTTCTGGTTTAGGCACTTGGGCTTCAGGCCAGTTATTTTACATTAAGAAGGTTTGTGGTCTGCACTCTTGTGGGAGAAGAGGCTGGACTCTGCCCTTCTGAGCTGGGAATTTCTGGTTAAAGGTTTATAGTGCCTGAATATTTGAACTGTATCTTACGGAAATTGGTACACCTTGTTTGCTGTAGCATAGACTAGATCCAGGACTGCTGAATATAGCTTTGTTTATATGCTTGTGGTTTGTTTGCTTGTTATTTCCCTGGAACGCTAATTCCACCTAATACGCGGCTTCTCAGCGCTTCTGTGGCTCACTAGTGATATCTGCATTGCTTACTGTACTTATTTTCTTGTTTCACTTGAAAGAAAGTTACTGTTTGTCATTTTTGCATTTAAGTTACCTGTAACACATTGCACTTAAGTTACCTGGCACTTGCTCACTAAAGCAATTATATAAGTCAGCACTAAAAATTAAAAGCACTACACCCTCACTCCCCACTGGCCCTGGTTTTCAATTATTAAGGAATTCCCAATATTATTCTAGCATGTCCAAAGGTCAGTTGTCAATCTCCTCTCCGGTCCAGCTGGTGAATCTGGGAATCTTGAGGCAATGTTACAACTGCCTCATGTACACAGACAACCCTCTCCTCCTCCCAACAAATTCCAACACATGTGAGAGATGCAACCATATAGCCAAACTGGAGGCTAAGCTCTCTCAACTCAGTACTGGCATAACCAGTTAGGAGGAGAAGGAAACCATACTCACTACAATTCCAGTCTCACATAGACCTACCACGACAGCAAACCAAACACATAATCACACAAAAACATACTCGGAGGCTCTAAATAAAGATCTGCCAAAGCAGCAGAGACCTCTAAAGCAGACACCCAAGCAGCCGCTACCCCAAAACAAAACACGTGCAACACATATCTCACAAAGCCAGTGTGCCAAACAGTCACAGCCCATAAGACTAAACAACACACCTCATACACTTGTAATAGGTGACTCTATCGTCAGGCACACTGACGTCCCGCTCACCAGGCTGAACAAGGAGAGGGTCACGGTGAGCAGCCTGTCGGGTGCTAGGATCCGCCACATAGCACAAGCACTCAGGTCACTCCAAGGCAAGTACAAATATGACTCAGTCATTGTCCATGCTGGTGTGAATGACCTGAGACATACCTCCCTGGACTACATGAAAAGAGACATAAAGGAGCTCTCTGAGCATGTAGCCCAGGCCGGTATGACCCTGACCTTGAGTAGCATCTTACCCTCACCAAGAATGATGCCACAATATGAAGACAAGATGATCAATTTCAACAATTGGCTTAAGTACTGGTGTCATTCAAAGGGGATCCAATGCCTGTCAGCTTGGGATGATATGCTCGACAAGCCACGATGCTTCGCTAGGGATGGCTTGCACCTGTCACCCCTGGGCTTTTGGATATTGGCAAAGGCTCTTGCTACCCCCATAGTGCCTTTTTTAGGCAAGGCTCAAAAGACAAACCCACCTCCATAGGTATCACAAGGGATAAGAAACTAAGAGTAATGCTGCTCAACGCCAGAAGTCTAAACCTCAAGATGCACGCACTCGAAACTCTCCTTAGCATGGAGAACATCGATATCTGTGCAGTAACAGAAATCTGGTTCAGGGCTCCCGAGAGCATCCCAGCACTACAAGTTTATACCTCATACCATGCTTTTCGGCCCCAAAACTTGGACCGAACCACAAAAGGAGGGGGAGTATCGATATTCATCAAAGATACCCACACCTCCCAGTTGGTGGCAAAGCACGAAGCATCAGAGACTATCCATGTGCAACTAACAGTGGGTAAAACTGCCTTCCAGTTTATAGCCTGCTACAGACCACCTTCCCAAACCCAGGAACCCCACTCGGCCTTCCTGAGAACACTGGAAAATATGAAGGTCTCTCCAAACACCATTACATTGGGCGACTTCAACTACCCAAACATAGACTGGGAGCATTACTCTAGCTCCAACACCCTAGCCCAAAGGTTCCTAGAATTTATAAACTCAAATGCTATGGAACAACTTGTTACCACTCCCACAAGAGGGGAAAACATACTGGACCTGATCATCACCAACATGGGGACTCTATGTTCCAGACCAGAAGTGTATCCCTCACTGGTAAGATCAGACCATAAACTAATCTCACTGGATATTCACATCCCGACCGCACCCCCTGCCCAGAAAACCACAGTGAAAAACTTCTCTAAAGCAAATTTTACACTCCTCAAAACTGAGGTGGAATCCTTCAAAGCCCCCGGGCCTGTGGAAAATACGGGCCAGAACACAGAATCCTTTATAAACGCATTCTATGAACACCTTCAGGAATGCATGGATCACGCGATCCCAAATAAAACCAAGACCCAATCCTCCAAAGGCAGACATCCTGTCTGGTGGACCCCAGCCATAAACAAACTATACAATAGAGGGAGGAAGCTACTAAATGATAAAGCAAAATCCCAAAAAGGGAAGGCATCACTGATCAGTATTAGCAAAAAACTACGGGGACACATAAAATTGTCTAAGGCCAGCTTCGAGAGAAAAATTGCACAGGACACTAAGGATAATCACAAGGCTTTCTTTAGTTATGTTAGGAACCTGGGTGGTAATTCCCAGATATGCTCAGAATTAGTCCAAAATGACAAAAAATACACCGAACCCACAGACATTGCCAACATCCTAGCTGACAGGTTCAGCGCAAACTTCTCCACCCCCTCCCCACCAAAAGGGCAAATATCTATCCCAGCAGAGTGCTGCCCCCCTGACATCTCAGATGCTCAGGTAAGAGCCGCCCTCTCCAAAGCAAAAAAACACAGCATCAATGGGACCAGATGGTGTCCTGGGCTGCGTCCTACATGAACTCAAAGAAGAGCTAAACCCAAACATAAAACTACTGTTCAATCTCAGCCTTACTGCAGGATATGTGCCCAAAGAGTGGCGTACAGCAACAGTGGTCCCTCTCCATAAAGGTGGTGCCTCAACGGATCCTGGAAACTATCGCCCCATAAGCCTGACTAGCTTGGTCTGCAAAGCTATGGAAAGGATCATCATGGACCTCATAAATAAAGATATTGGGGACCTACAAACACTGGATCCTACCCAGTTCGGCTTTGTTAAGGGCAGATCCTGCCTCTTAAACCTGGTTGATTTCTTTGAAACAGTCACCAAGGCCATTGACGAGGGGAAGGTGGTCTACACAGTCTGCCTGGACCTCGCAAAAGCCTTCGATACAATACCCCACTCGGGCATTATAGATAAGCTCACCAGCTTAAGTATAAACCCCTATGTCACTAGATGGATTGCAAACTGGCTCAAGGACAGAACCCACATGGTTAGAATTGCTGGAGCCATGTCAGACTCCAAACCAGTTACAAGTGGTGTCCCACAAGGCTCAGTCCTGGGACCTCTCTTGTTCGGTATATATTTCTCGGAGGTACAGGCCAACACGGAAGGACTGTGGCTGACCAAGTTCGCAGATGACTGCAAACTGGGTGCCATAATCGACTCTCCAGCCGACACAAGCATCCTCCAAAAGGGCCTCATAGAAACAGACAACTGGTGCCAGTGCCATGGCCTCAAGCTAAATGCCAAAAAGTGTATAGTCATCCCCTTTGGCAAAAACAAAGTGCCCACAAATTACCACATAGGTGGAAATCCATTAAGTACAGAAGAAGTAATTAGGGACCTGGGGACCCAAGTTGATAGCAATCTCTCATTTGACAACCACATGGCCAAAGTGGTTAGAAAAACATTTTATATAGCCCACCTAATCATGAAGGGATTCACATCTAGATCAGGGGAGGACATCGTGCCTCTTTACTCATCCCTCATCAGGCCCATAATTGAGTACAATGCCCCTTTTGGGATGTACCTTACCAGACACCTGCAGCAACTGGAAAGACCCCAAACGTACCTCACCAAGAGGATCAAAGGGCTTAAACAGATGCCATATGCTGCCCGGTTAAAGAAACTCCAGCTCTACTCAGTGGCATACCGCCTGTTCAGAGGCGATCTGTGCCTGACGTATAAAGCCATGTCCAACCCGGAATTAATGGACATGCTGCACCTCAGAAAATCCAAATCCCATCGAGCTACACGCTCAAGAGACTTGAACCTCAGCACTGAAATAAATAGGACATGCTGGAGGGACAGATTCATAACCCAGAGGCTCCCTTCACTCTGGAATAAAATCCCAGTCCAGGTTAGGCAGAGTCCCTCATTGACTCTCTTCAAGAGGAATCTTGATGAGTGGATGGGAGATCGTAGGTTTACCGCGAAGATACACTAAGTCACTGTTCATCCAAAAGTAGCCAAAAACACGGTAGTCACAAACAAACAATTTTAATGAAGCTTTCGGGTCTACACCCTTCATCAGCATGTGCTGAAGATCGTAGGTTTACCCCGGGTATCACTTCTGTGTCACTGTTAGATAGAGGCACAGTATACTAACCTCAAAAAAGGGCATAGCAAAATAAATTTAAAATGGGTGGCGAAAGCCAAACACATTCTGGCTAGGCTTATAAATGCCCTAGGGCAGATAGCCTAGTATGAACCTATGAACCTAAGAACAAACCAATCGACTGCTTTGGATAACATATGCTCTGAAGTGCTGTTAACTTATGGAAGGTATTGCAAGTACTGAGAGGATTTATTGAGTGGTGGACTTGAGGAGGAATTCATAAGAGGATTTATTGAGTGGTGGACTTGAGGAGGAATTCATAATAGGACTGTTGTGTTTTTTTTTTCTTTCTATTTGTGTTGCTTTTTTTTTTTACTAATACTGAGCCAGTAGGGCATCTAGAAATTTGTGGCTCTCTGTGATAACTTTTAGTGGTGGTATGAAGAGCTAAGAAAAGCACTTTTGTTTTGCCAACAACACAACTGTTTTGTGTAGCTTTTGTTGCAGCTTAGACAAAAGACATGACATTCGTTATTATATTTTTCCCACCTTTTTAAATTTACACAAGGCAAGCCTCAGGGCTCATGTAATAATTGCAGGCTTGTTTGGATTTTAACTTGCTACAGTTTATTTTTTTCTGGTAATTTCATATAAAATGTTATGCTGCTTGGGTGTTCAAAAATACTGGTTTGTAAGTAATGCTGGCAGTTAGACTTCAATATGTCAGCGGCTATTCTGGACTGTTTAGAACAGCATTCAATATAATATGTCAGCAACCAAAAATTGGGTAGTATGTTTGTGAAGTTACCAAAATAATTTATTTTATTTTTAAATGATATGTAGCTAAATAACAATGTGGGGAAAACTAGAAGTAAATGCATTATTAATAGGGTCTGGCTTGGGCAAAACTTGATGAATGATGAACGGATATTACCTACATTAAGAGCACAGTTACAATTCTAATTGTGATTTTTTTTCATAGAACAAAAATATTGCAAACGGCTTGGAGGAAACTGGCACTGGATCTATTATTGGGCTGCTTTCTGGAAAGGTGTCTTATTTTACATTTTTCCTTGGTCTGGTTAAGACTGTAGGGAGAATAAAATGACTGCACCTGACATGGGAACTTTTATCTTTCCTAGATGTACTTCAAGCTTGTCTGAAGCAAAATGATAGGTCCCCTGTTCCATTACTAAATGTATGATAAGGCAGGTAAGTTACACAAATTATCTGTTTATCTATCTTTTTCTTCTTCTTTCACTTTTTCCTGTTGGGGATCATCAGAGTGGATCACCTTGTCTATTCATGACTGGCACTGGAATTTTACAGTGTCGAGTTGCCAGCCCGGCACCCAACCTTCCAAAGAAAGCACACACATGCACACACTCACACCTAGGACAAATTTAGAGTGTCCAATCAACCTACAACATGTCTTTGGGATGTGGGAGGAAACTGGAGCACCCAGAGGAAACCCGCGCGACCACAGGGAGGACATGCAGACTCTGCACAGAAGGCACCCCAGCCAAGGATCGACCCGGAGAACCTCTTGCTGTGAGGTGGCAATGCTAATAGTACATCCAATGAATAAAGAAAACATCTTTTCACATAGTTTGAACTGAGGGGATACCATAGAAAGAAACATACTGGCACAGTGTGAATAGTTACATAAACTTTAGGAGGTCAGTAATCAAAACAGTAATACATTCAAGGAGAAAAAACACAAAAAAATATTTTTTATAGGGAGTCTTGCCCCCCCTGCACTCTGTATGGGGTTAGGCCCTACCACCTGAACTTTACATACCAACTCCAAGATTGAACATACTCAGAGAAAAAGGTGAAAGTAAGGAAAATGCTACATTCAAGTTCTCACTTTTTTTTCTGAGTTTAGTCATGACAGGATATCCATGATCTTTCAGGATCAGTGTTCTAAGCATTAGTCTACTCAGTATCGTCGTGATCATCTTCTCTCTTTCTCCCATCTCTAAATGGGGTTGGTGTGCCACATTAGCTGTTAGCTCACTCCTGATGTTATTAGTGATACCAAGAAGAAGTTGCTCCAATCCCTTGAGACCAAAGAAAAGTCACCAGGAAAGAAGAAAATATACCACAAACTTGCACTAGGCCAGTGAAAGACGAGTATTTGTGTCTTAACTCTGCAGCTTCAGCAACAGCAAGCTCACTGGGGATTCCTGTTAATGCAAACAGAGATCTGCCTTTGGCCCTACTAGAAGAGGAGGACATAGACAGACAGATGAAGCCTGCATGCTCAGACCCCACTCCTGAAGAAATAAATAGCAGGAACTAGTGAGAGACAAGGAGGCAGCATGAAGCACCATCACTCTACAACTTCACCACCAGTGTGACTGTTGACAAACCATGCATACTTGTATGCCACAGCTAGTGCTTTGTTGTTTATACAGCAAGTGAATATCAAGAGGAGTTGTATACCACCTGATCACTAGTGGCATGCCTACATGTGGAACAGCAACCAAACTTAACTGCAGTTAGCATGTTTTCCACAACCATTTTCTTATGATGGGACATAGTACTTAAGGTTATCAGGTTTCAATGTTATGGTATCATGTTTTTGTCTCTTCTAGATGTTCTGTTTGTTAATAGCCAGTGGATTATATAATTTTGTTATCCAGGCTGAAGGATGAGGAGATCGTCCCTTCAGTCATATGTAATATAGTTAGTGCTATAAGAGATGCCATTGGAAAGATATGAGTTGGTCCATAGTGTGAAAAATACAAATGGTTGAAACTGTTTGATATTTCTTTACTTGAGTCTACAAGTTGGTTGTCGGAGCTTATTCTACCACTCGTACCCAGTGATTTACTATAAACAAGGCCATACCTACTCCCTGAGAATGTCTTCATCCGAGTCACATAACTTCCTGCTCCACACTCAGGATTGTTAACCTAAATTATGAACAATCTATGATTATAAGAGATGGTATTCACTGTGATTTTAGTGGTTAGTTACTATTTTGTGTTTATTATTTGGTGTTAACTGGCCTGGACAAATTTATGATATTAATCTGAAATGTCAGGAGGCTTTAAAGAACACCTAGACAGCACATACCTTATCGCATTTGAAAAAAAATGATCAACCTGATGTCTCTTGCTTGAGAGAAACAAAATTAACAAAGAAACAAATTAGAGTGTTTACCTTCTCCTCTTGACTGTCAAGTTCGGTCTTGGTTGGGGAGAGTTTTACTTCCAGTTTGACTAGATAAGTGCATCTCTTACATATTGTGGTGTTGGGTGGTAGGAAGAGAGGGTTGTCTGTGTACATGAGGCAATTGCTACATTGCCCCAAGATGCCCAGATTCATCAGATAGGAGAGAACACTGGAAGCTGGCCATTGGACATGCCTGAATAAAAATCTACTTTCCTCTAGACAAGTGAGGAAAGTGAGTATAAGAGCAGTTTTCTCTAAGCAAGTGAGGAAAGTTAAGTACAAAAACTGTTTTCCTCTAGGTAAAAAGGAAGGTTGAGTGCAGTAGTAATTTGTAGCTTATTTAGTGCTAACAACAAGTTCTGAACAAGTGCTGAGCACGAATAAGAAAATTCAAGTGCTAAAACTAAGAATCTGTACCTGGATCTTGTGGTAGATAGGCTACCTAATAGTTACCACTCCTATTGATAAGCTAGAATGCTTCCCACCAACACAGAAATGCTTGGGGGGGCTCAGAAGCTTACACACAGTCCTGGATACAGCAAATCAGTATCTGAACTAGACTAGTTACAGGAAAGGTAGGAAATAAGTGCAGACGCAAGCTTTTAAACCAGAAAATTGAAAGAGATGGAAAAACTGCCCAAACAGCCAATAAACTACAATTTCTGGGCCAGAAACCACTTTTGTGGTAGATAGGCTACCTAGTGCTTACCATTCCCACTGATAAGCTGGAGGGCTTCCCTCCAACATAGAAAGGCTTGGGGGGCTCAGAAGCTTACAAGCAGTTCTGGATACAGCAAATCTGTATCTGGACTAGACTAGTTACAAGAAAGGTGGAAAACAAGTGCAAACATGGATTTTTTAAACCAGAAGGTTGAAAGAGATGGAAAAAACTGCCCAAACGGCCAATAAACTGCAATTTCTGGGCCAAAAATCACTCTTGTGGTAGATAGGCTAACTAGTGCTTACCACTCCCACTGATAGGCTAGAAACCTTCCCTCTAACACAGAAAGGCTTGGGGGGCTCAGAAGCTTACAAACAGTCCTGGATACAGCAAATCTGTATCTAAGTAAAGGCAATTGTAAAAACTGGTGATATGGGAAATACTTGGCAGGCTATACGTGTATTACATCTGGGAGATGAAGCATGGTGTTGTAGCATATGCACTGTGGAAAGCAATTTCCCTGCACCAACATATTAAATTCTGGATATTAGGAATAATACCACAATGCACGCAGATGAAAAAAGGTTGAAAGGAGCTGTTTTCATAATATAGTTATGATCCTACCAGTATGTATGTGTAAACATTGGAAAAAGACCAGAGGTGACATATTATGTGTACTGCCTTGCTACAGTCACCAGTGATATAATGCTGTCAAAATAATATTGATTATTGGTCTAGTCACTGTAATAGGCCTTAACATAAAGCAATGTACAGTTTCATCTTAAGGTTAATGTGTTCTTGTAAATTAAGTGCTGTCAGATTTATTATTTTGTCTGTTTTTCTATTGCAATAAAGTGATATGTTCTGGCAAAATAATAATAATAATCATCATCATCCATCATCATCATCCTCCTCCTCCTCCATGTACTATGGTATATTATTGATGATGTTGGTTAGATGTTGCAATATTTTGCACTATTTGTGAAGCTAATAAATATTAAAAAAAAAGATACAGAAAGCAAGAAGTATGTGTGGAAAACTGCCCTGGCCAGAGATCTAAAGAGACACAAGGAAGAGCGCAACCAGTGAAAGAACAAAGGGATTCAGCTTAAGGTCTGCATTAGTTTCATTCATTGTCTCAGTGAATTAAAATATTCCCTGGTAAAAGTTGGTAGTCAACGACCCCCATTGAAAACTAGGCAAAGACTGTAGGGGTAAGGAAAGTATAGAAAAGCAATCAAAGGTGTGCTCTGGGCTAAGTCCAGATTAACTGCATGTTGCCACAATGCAAGGTGGGGGTTACAAAGGACATGGTTGGAAATCTGGGCGTTCAGCAGTGTTGAGGCAAATGATTCATAGTGAATAATGACACAGAGGATTGAATCAGTCCAGGAAGGAAACAGCAGAGGAGTAGCTGGTTCAACTAGCATCATCCCCCCCAGCTCTTCAAATGAAGAACAAAAAAAAAAAGTCTGCTTCTTCTATTGGCTCACCAGTCAAGTGACCAAATACAGACTCACCCCCCTTCATCCTCCCCCAGTTCTTTCAGTTCTTGGATGAAAGAGCAAAAAAAAAACAATAATCCTTAAATGCATTAGCAAATCAGGTCCTGTTTCTGCATCCTGCTTCTGACCATCCTTCCTCACATTTTGTAAGAATTTTTTTTTCTTTTATATTGTAGCAAGCAATTGCTACAGTTTATATCCTTCATGGAGCATTAGAGTACTCAGGTTTTAGTTAAAAAAATTTTTGTTTTTTTTTACTTTTAAACTGCAGCAAACTGCTTGGTACAATGTAAGAAGCAGTTGCTACAGTTTATACTCTGCACTGAACACTACAGCATATAGGGTTTTTTTTTGTTACAAATCTAGCAAGTGGTTGCAACAGTTTACATCGCACACAGAGTGCTACTGCATCAAGTTTGACTGCAAATGTAATACCAGCTTTTAAAAGCCAGTATGCACTAAAGAGTGATTACGGTCAGCCAACTGCACCCCCCAACACATTGCACCCAGGGGAGTTGCCTCCTTTACCCCATCTTAGCTATACTTCTGAGAAATGGTGCACAAAGCCATTACCAAAATCATTTCAAGGGATCTCAGCTTGTGCTGGTACAGAGCCACTTCTCCCAGACAAACCTTTTTTTCTTTATTAGTAACCAACAACATATTTTCAGCTTTACATTTTCACCATTTATAGCAACATAGCAGTAGCCTTACTTATCTGTTTTTCAGTTGAGTTTTTATGGATGTTAAATGGTAAAACTAAATTTTTTAATCTTTCACAGAACTCAGCAGATAAAAAAGCCAGCTCATTCATCTGAGAATCATGACAGTCTGCCACAATAAATGGAGTGCACTTTAAAACATACTTAGCAATTAAAATAAAGCCAGCTGCATCAATCCCACCTATGAGATGAGGGTAAAAAGATCACAAAGACAGATTATTCAGTAAAAACTGAGAGAAGCACTCAGCTAAGAAAGAGTTTTCACTGTGTGATACCTTTTTCAAAACAAGATCTAGGAGCCACTCAGAAAGTAAGAAACGTATCCAACTCTACCCACACTTGGAAAGGAACAAGCAAAAACAATATACAAGAGAAGCAAACCTAATACTGAGAAAGACCTAAGGCTCTAGGCTTGTGTAATCTCAATAGTCACCAGTCTTCCTTACCATGTGGGGAGTGAAGCCAGGTAAACCACTGCAAAAGGAATCTAAAAAGAAATACCACTGCATAAAAATCCAAGTTAGAACAATGTTATCAAAGAATGTGCTGAACTCTCAGTTGAAGTTAAAAATCCTTTATTGTGGAGATGGATGAAAGCTTTGTTACATTCAAATAAAACATGTAAAAAATCAGCATGTATGCACTTGTTAATTATGGGCTCGGCATTGTGCCAGGTGTGGTGGTGTCTCATTGGCTGGAAGCTTATTTATTTCAGATTGATCAGGAAGTCTATCACTTTATTTGAATATCTGGTAGTTCTACCAATCAGGAGTGAGTTAGTGTACCAAACATGGTGACAAACCTCTCTAAACCTTCCAAAGTGGCATAAAATTAACATCAGTAGTTAATGCCTGAAATTATAAGTTTATCTATCTATTCCATTAGCTAAAAATCTGTTTGGTACCAGCACTTTCAAATAATCTTCTTTAGATTCATCCCTAAAAAACCATACAGTCTTGAATGAGAAGTATAAAGAACCATTAAAGAATTAATAGTATTAACAAAACTGGAGAAAAATCCCAACAAACCACAGCAGCTATTTGCTCAGTCCCTGTCCATTTTTACACATGAAAACTACTCCGCATGAAAACAGAAGAAATGATCAATGATTTTACATTTTACAGTGAGCTAATCAAAGGAAGGACACTCAGCAAACTCGGAGCTATAATATATAACATTAAGTATCCTGTTTTTTGTTTATTTTGCTCTTTATTTCTTTGTTATTTATAACAGTTTGTGTACTGTGTATTCTTTCTAGCTAGTTTCACTGTGTGTGAGGTATTAACTGGAAATTGTCCACTCTTATTAAGCATCTGTTGGGTTGTTTGTTTATGATAACTTGTTGCAGTTAAACTCTTTTTTTCTAGTGGCTCCTTTAGCTGTTTAAAACTTTCATTTAAAGGCTCACTGCTGCTTTTCAGCTGTGAGTAACATTTCTGCAGTTTGTTCTAAGTAGTGGGGATATTTGTAGCATTTCCATATTCAGGCTTGTATTTGGACCTAGTGTTTGTGGAGGCTGTGTGTCTGAGCACATAATTCAGGGACATCTTGTTTTAGCCAAAGCCATCAGGCATTTCAGTGAGAGAGAATTGTTTGAGGTAATTGGCTGACTGAGGTCTCCTGGACTACAGCTTAGATTAAGCACCTCATTGGTTCTTTTGAGATTTCTTTCTTAAAAGCTGTCTCAGGTTTCAACTGTCTGTTACCTAAGAAGCTCAGTTGTGAGTGTTCAGCCATTTTACAGTGAGCTAATCGAAGGAAGGACACTCAGCAAACTCGGAGCTACACTATATAACATTAAGTATCCTGTTTTTTGTTTATTTTGTTCTTTATTTCTTTGTTGTTTATATCACTTTGTGTATTGTGTATTTTTTCTAGCTAGTTTCACTGTGTGTGAGGTATTAACTGGAAATTGTCCACTCTTATTAAGCATCTGTTGGGTTGTTTGTTTATGATAACTTATTGCAGTTAAACTCTTTTTTTCTAGTGGCTCCTTTAGCTGTTTAAAACTTTCATTTAAAGGCTCACTGCTGCTTTTCAGCTGTGAGTAACATTTCTTCAGTTTGTTCTAAGTAGTGGGGATATTTGTAGCATTTCCATATTCAGGCTTGTATTTGGGCCTAGTGTTTGTGGAGGCTGTGTGTCTGAGCACATAATTCAGGGATATCTTGTTTTAGCCAAAGCCATCAGGCATTTCAGTGAGAGAGAATTGTTTGAGGTCATTGGATGACTGAGGTCTCCTGGACTACAGCTTAGATTAAGCACCTCATTGGTTCTTTTGAGATTTCTTTCTTAAAAGCTGTCTCAGGTTTCAACTTTCTGTTACCTAAGAAGCTCAGTTGTGAGTGTTCAGCCATTTTACAGTGAGCTAATCGAAGGAAGGACACTCAGCAAACTCGGAGCTACACTATATAACATTAAGTATCCTGTTTTTTGTTTATTTTGTTCTTTATTTCTTTGTTTATAGCAGTTTGTGTACTGTCTATTTTTTCTAGCTAGTTTCACTGTGTGTGAGGTATTAACTGGAAATTGTCCACTCTTATTAAGCATCTGTTGGGTTGTTTGTATATGATAACTTGTTGCAGTTAAACTCTTTTTTCTAGTGGCTCCTTTAGCTGTTTAAAACTTTCATTTAAAGGCTCACTGCTGCTTTTCAGCTGTGAGTAACATTTCTGCAGTTTGTTCTAAGTAGTGGGATATTTGTAGCATTTCCATATTCAGGCTTGTATTTGGGCCTAGTGTTTGTGGAGGCTGTGTGTCTGAGCACATAATTTAGGGACATCTTGTTTTAGCCAAAGCCATCAGGCATTTCAGTGAGAGAGAATTGTTTGAGGTCATTGGCTGACTGAGGTCTCCTGGACTACAGCTTAGACTAAGCACCTCATTGGTTCTTTTGAGATTTCTTTCTTAAAAGCTGTCTCAGGTTTCAACTTTCTGTTACCTAAGAAGCTCAGTTGTGAGTGTTCAGCCATTTTACAGTGAGCTAATCGAAGGAAGGACACTCAGCAAACTCTGAGCTAAAATATATAACATTAAGTATCCTGTTTTTTGTTTATTTTGTTCTTTATTTCTTTGTTCTTTATAGCACTTTGTGTACTGTGTATTTTTCTAGCTAGTTTCACTGTGTGTGAGGTATTAACTGGAAATTGTCCCCTCTTATTAAGCATCTGTTGGGTTGTTTGTTTATGATAACTTGTTGCAGTTAAACTCTTTTTTCTAGTGGCTCCTTTAGCTGTTTAAAACTTTCATTTAAAGGCTCACTGCTGCTTTTCAGCTGTGAGTAACATTTCTGCAGTTTGTTCTACGTAGTGGGGATATTTGTAGCATTTCCATATTCAGGCTTGTATTTGGGCCTAGTGTTTGTGGAGGCTGTGTGTCTGAACACATATTTCAGGGACATCTTGTTTTAGCCAAAGCCATCAGGCATTTCATTGAGAGAGAATTGTTTGAGGTCATTGGCTGACTGAGGTCTCCTGGACTACAGCTTAGATTAAGCACCTCATTGGTTCTTTTGAGATTTCTTTCTTAAAAGCTGTCTCAGGTTTCAACTTTCTGTTACCTAAGAAGCTCAGCTGTGAGTGTTCAGCCATTTTACAGTGAGCTAATCGAAGGAAGGACACTCAGCAAACTCGGAGCTACACTATATAACATTAAGTATCCTGTTTTTTGTTTATTTTGTTCTTTATTTCTTTGTTGTTTATAGCACTTTGTGTATTGTGTATTTTTTCTAGCTAGTTTCACTGTGTGTGAGGTATTAACTGGAAATTGTCCACTCTTATTAAGCATCTGTTGGGTTGTTTGTTTATGATAACTTGTTGCAGTTAAACTCTTTTTTCTAGTGGCTCCTTTAGCTGTTTAAAACTTTCATTTAAAGGCTCACTGCTGCTTTTCAGCTGTGAATAACTTTTCTGCAGTTTGTTCTAAGTAGTGGGGATATTTGTAGCATTTTCATATTCAGGCTTGTATTTGGGCCTAGTGTTTGTGGAGGCTGTGTGTCTGAGCACATAATTCAGGGACATCTTGTTTTAGCCAAAGCCATCAGGCATTTCAGTGAGAGAGAATTGTTTAAGGTCATTGGCTGACTGAGGTCTCCTGGACTACAGCTTAGACTAAGCACCTTATTGGTTCTTTTGAGATTTCTTTCTTAAAAGCTGTCTGAGGTTTCAACTTTCTGTTACCTAAGAAGCTCAGTTGTGAGTGTTCAGCCATTTTACAGTGAGCTAATCGAAAGAAGGACACTCAGCAAACTCGGAGCTACAATATATAACATTAAGTATCCTGTTTTTTGTTTATTTTGTTCTTTATTTCTTTGTTGTTTATAGCAGTTTGTGTACTGTGTATTTTTTCTTGCTAGTTTCACTGTGTGTGAGATATTAACTGGAAATTGTCCACTCTTATTAAGCATCTGTTGTGTTGTTTGTTTATGATAACTTGTTGCAGTTAAACTCTTTTTTCTAGTGGCTCCTTTAGCTGTTTAAAACTTTCATTTAAAGGCTCACTGCTGCTTTTCAGCTGTGAGTAACATTTCTGCAGTTTGTTCTAAGTAGTGGGGATATTTGTAGCATTTCCATATTCAGGCTTGTATTTGGACCTAGTGTTTGTGGAGGCTGTGTGTCTGAGCACATAATTCAGGGACATCTTGTTTTAGCCAAAGCCATCAGGCATTTCAGTGAGAGAGAAATGTTTGAGATAATTGGCTGACTGAGGTCTCCTGGACTACAGCTTAGATTAAGCACCTCATTGGTTCTTTTGAGATTTCTTTCTTAAAAGCTGTCTCAGGTTTCAACTGTCTGTTACCTAAGAAGCTCAGTTGTGAGTGTTCAGCCATTTTACAGTGAGCTAATCGAAGGAAGGACACTCAGCAAACTCGGAGCTACACTATATAACATTAAGTATCCTGTTTTTTGTTTATTTTGTTCTTTATTTCTTTGTTGTTTATAGCACTTTGTGTATTGTGTATTTTTTCTAGCTAGTTTCACTGTGTGTGAGGTATTAACTGGAAATTGTCCACTCTTATTAAGCATCTGTTGGGTTGTTTGTTTATGATAACTTATTGCAGTTAAACTCTTTTTTTCTTGTGGCTCCTTTAGCTGTTTAAAACTTTCATTTAAAGGCTCACTGCTGCTTTTCAGCTGTGAGTAACATTTCTTCAGTTTGTTCTAAGTAGTGGGGATATTTGTAGCATTTCCATATTCAGGCTTGTATATGGGCCTAGTGTTTGTGGAGGCTGTGTGTCTGAGCACATAATTCAGGGACATCTTGTTTTAGCCAAAGCCATCAGGCATTTCAGTGAGAGAGAATTGTTTGAGGTCATTGGATGACTGAGGACTCCTGGACTACAGCTTAGATTAAACACCTCATTGGTTCTTTTGAGATTTCTTTCTTAAAAGCTGTCTCAGGTTTCAACTTTCTGTTACCTAAGAAGCTCAGTTGTGAGTGTTCAGCCATTTTACAGTGAGCTAATCGAAGGAAGGACACTCAGCAAACTCGGAGCTACACTATATAACATTAAGTATCCTGTTTTTTGTTTATTTTGTTCTTTATTTCTTTGTTGTTTATAGCACTTTGTGTATTGTGTATTTTTTCTAGCTAGTTTCACTGTGTGTGAGGTATTAACTGGAAATTGTCCACTCCTATTAAGCATCTGTTGGGTTGTTTGTTTATGATAACTTATTGCAGTTAAACTCTTTTTTTCTAGTGGCTCCTTTAGCTGTTTAAAACTTTCATTTAAAGGCTCACTGCTGCTTTTCAGCTGTGAGTAACATTTCTGCAGTTTGTTCTAAGTAGTGGGGATATTTGTAGCATTTCCATATTCAGGCTTGTATTTGGGCCTAGTGTTTGTGGAGGCTGTGTGTCTGAGCACATAATTCAGGGACATCTTGTTTTAGCCAAAGCCATCAGGCATTTCAGTGAGAGAGAATTGTTTGAGGTCATTGGCTGACTGAGGTCTCCTGGACTACAG
The DNA here is from genome assembly GCF_019279795.1 of Protopterus annectens. Taxonomy (NCBI): domain Eukaryota; kingdom Metazoa; phylum Chordata; order Ceratodontiformes; family Protopteridae; genus Protopterus; species Protopterus annectens. The sequence continues at coordinate 739,892,382 of NC_056729.1, read as the reverse complement.
CTTAGACTAAGCACCTCATTGGTTCTTTTGAGATTTCTTTCTTAAAAGCTGTCTGAGGTTTCAACTTTCTGTTACCTAAGAAGCTCAGTTGTGAGTGTTCAGCCATTTTACAGTGAGCTAATCGAAAGAAGGACACTCAGCAAACTCGGAGCTACAATATATAACATTAAGTATCCTGTTTTTTGTTTATTTTGTTCTTTATTTCTTTGTTGTTTATAGCAGTTTGTGTACTGTGTATTTTTTCTTGCTAGTTTCACTGTGTGTGAGATATTAACTGGAAATTGTCCACTCTTATTAAGCATCTGTTGTGGTGTTTGTTTATGATAACTTGTTGCAGTTAAACTCTTTTTTCTAGTGGCTCCTTTAGCTGTTTAAAACTTTCATTTAAAGGCTCACTGCTGCTTTTCAGCTGTGTGTAACATTTCTGCAGTTTGTTCTAAGTAGTGGGGATATTTGTAGCATTTCCATATTCAGGCTTGTATTTGGACCTAGTGTTTGTGGAGGCTGTGTGTCTGAGCACATAATTCAGGGACATCTTGTTTTAGCCAAAGCCATCAGGCATTTCAGTGAGAGAGAATTGTTTGAGGTAATTGGCTGACTGAGGTCTCCTGGACTACAGCTTAGATTAAGCACCTCATTGGTTCTTTTGAGATTTCTTTCTTAAAAGCTGTCTCAGGTTTCAACTTTCTGTTACCTAAGAAGCTCAGTTGTGAGTGTTCAGCCATTTTACAGTGAGCTAATCGAAGGAAGGACACTCAGCAAACTCGGAGCTACACTATATAACATTAAGTATCCTGTTTTTTGTTTATTTTGTTCTTTATTTCTTTGTTTATAGCAGTTTGTGTACTGTCTATTTTTTCTAGCTAGTTTCACTGTGTGTGAGGTATTAACTGGAAATTGTCCACTCTTATTAAGCATCTGTTGGGTTGTTTGTATATGATAACTTGTTGCAGTTAAACTCTTTTTTTCTAGTGGCTCCTTTAGCTGTTTAAAACTTTCATTTAAAGGCTCACTGCTGCTTTTCAGCTGTGAGTAACATTTCTGCAGTTTGTTCTAAGTAGTGGGGATATTTGTAGCATTTCCATATTCAGGCTTGTATTTGGGCCTAGTGTTTGTGGAGGCTGTGTGTCTGAGCACATAATTTAGGGACATCTTGTTTTAGCCAAAGCCATCAGGCATTTCAGTGAGAGAGAATTGTTTGAGGTCATTGGCTGACTGAGGTCTCCTGGACTACAGCTTAGACTAAGCACCTCATTGGTTCTTTTGAGATTTCTTTCTTAAAAGCTGTCTCAGGTTTCAACTTTCTGTTACCTAAGAAGCTCAGTTGTGAGTGTTCAGCCATTTTACAGTGAGCTAATCGAAGGAAGGACACTCAGCAGACTCGGAGCTAAAATATATAACATTAAGTATCCTGTTTTTTGTTTATTTTGTTCTTTATTTCTTTGTTGTTTATAGCACTTTGTGTACTGTGTATTTTTTCTAGCTAGTTTCACTGTGTGTGAGGTATTAACTGGAAATTGTCCCCTCTTATTAAGCATCTGTTGGGTTGTTTGTTTATGATAACTTGTTGCAGTTAAACTCTTTTTTCTAGTGGCTCCTTTAGCTGTTTAAAACTTTCATTTAAAGGCTCACTGCTGCTTTTCAGCTGTGAGTAACATTTCTGCAGTTTGTTCTAAGTAGTGGGGATATTTGTAGCATTTCCATATTCAGGCTTGTATTTGGGCCTAGTGTTTGTGGAGGCTGTGTGTCTGAACACATATTTCAGGGACATCTTGTTTTAGCCAAAGCCATCAGGCATTTCAGTGAGAGAGAATTGTTTGAGGTCATTGGCTGACTGAGGTCTCCTGGACTACAGCTTAGATTAAGCACCTCATTGGTTCTTTTGAGATTTCTTTCTTAAAAGCTGTCTCAGGTTTCAACTTTCTGTTACCTAAGAAGCTCAGCTGTGAGTGTTCAGCCATTTTACAGTGAGCTAATCGAAGGAAGGACACTCAGCAAACTCGGAGCTACACTATATAACATTAAGTATCCTGTTTTTTGTTTATTTTGTTCTTTATTTCTTTGTTGTTTATAGCAGTTTGTGTATTGTGTATTTTTTCTAGCTAGTTTCACTGTGTGTGAGGTATTAACTGGAAATTGTCCACTCTTATTAAGCATCTGTTGGGTTGTTTGTTTATGATAACTTGTTGCAGTTAAACTCTTTTTTCTAGTGGCTCCTTTAGCTGTTTAAAACTTTCATTTAAAGGCTCACTGCTGCTTTTCAGCTGTGAATAACTTTTCTGCAGTTTGTTCTAAGTAGTGGGGATATTTGTAGCATTTCCATGTTCAGGCTTGTATTTGGGCCTAGTGTTTGTGGAGGCTGTGTGTCTGAGCACATAATTCAGGGACATCTTGTTTTAGCCAAAGCCATCAGGCATTTCAGTGAGAGTGAATTGTTTAAGGTCATTGGCTGACTGAGGTCTCCTGGACTACAGCTTAGACTAAGCACCTTATTGGTTCTTTTGAGATTTCTTTCTTAAAAGCTGTCTGAGGTTTCAACTTTCTGTTACCTAAGAAGCTCAGTTGTGAGTGTTCAGCCATTTTACAGTGAGCTAATCGAAAGAAGGACACTCAGCAAACTTGGAGCTACAATATATAACATTAAGTATCCTGTTTTTTGTTTATTTTGTTTTTTT
>NC_056729.1:739804000-739832661 GCF_019279795.1 Protopterus annectens | reverse complement strand
AGTCAAACTCTTGCATTAGGTCATTGGCTGTTAGTCTATTCTACCCCTTTTTGATACTTTGTATGAATAAAACCATCATCCTGATCTCATTGGTTTTGGGGTCTTTCTCCTGCTGTGTGGTCAAACTCTGCATGATAAGGGTTTTGATAAGTATAGTCCTTAGAAATAGGTTGGTGTTTTTTTTTTGGGGGGGGGTTGGTGGCAGCAGCTGACCACAACTGCTACAAATAACTTCTCATCTAAAGACAAACACAGGAATGCAACACCGCCCACTTATGTTGCACTGCAATGCCAGCAATCCATCTACCTGGTATGGGAATAGAATCCAGAATGCTCGTCACCAAAGGCCATTGTGATATCTGTTGTGCTACTGACACAGCATACCAGTACATGGCAGGTGTTCAACTGTGGAGGACTATATCTGTGCTGTGGTTGGTAGTAGTGGACCATATATTCACATTGCACTAATGCACAGTGTGGGTTAATGCACATAGTTGTCCACTTGTAATGATATGGACATCCTATCCTTTGACTACCATGTAACAGCCGTAATCAGGAAACCCTTTTACTTAACCAGGTTAATAACTAAAAGTAGTTCATCCATGTCAAATGAAATAATCTTTCCTATATACTCTGTTATAATTAGACCAATTATAGAATATAATGCCACTTTTTACATGCATCTATCTAAATGCATCATGGTAGGAAAACCCCAGGGGTTCTTAATTAAGAAGATCACTGGAATAGACCCTAGGCTACCAAGACAAGCTTGAAACTATGCCTTTATACTCTTTCTGCTATTTATTCCTGTTAGGTGATTTATGTCCAGGATTCTGTGTTTTTAAGGCCCCACGCCTTTTCAATCTCCTGTACCACCAAAAATAAATGGTGTTACAGATCTCCAGCAATAAATAAATGAAGCCACTTCCCCCATTTCTGCAATATTTCCTTTCATAGAAAACAGAGCTATACCTATTCCTCCTTTAAGGCAATCTTTTGACAGTTAGAAGGGTACTCATAAATCTGACTTTTCTCTGACTTGTTTTCCTTCCCGCAGGCAAAAGGTGCCCTATGAGGGTAGGTATATGTAGTTCATATAATCATAGCTAATGGAGGATGGGCCCCTAATGGTACAGAATGCAAGTCACAGTTTGCCACACAAAAGTCTATAAGAAACCTAGTAAAGGGAAAGCACCTCAAGTCTTTCCTGTAGGTCCAGGAATTTAGGCCAGCAATATTTATAGCTGGGAACTGCTGAAGCCTTTCCAGTTGTTTCATATGTCAAGAAAGGTACATTTTGAAGAGGCATTGTACCCAATAATTTATGTTATTAGGGCTGTATAGAAATGAGCTAACTTATTTTGACCTAGATAATATCCCTTTAGATGTTAAATGTGCTAAACCGTAGGATTTTCTGACTATTGTTGCTACATGGTAGTTGAAGGAGAGGGAATTGTCAACCCAGATTCCAAGATCCCCAAGTGCATTATCATTTTGAATACGGTTTTGGGTATATTGCAGACTGACAGACAGACAGAGAAAGTTGTTCACCATATGTGATAATACTATTTTTTTTTGCATATAATTTCAGCCCTTTTCCATTCATCACTTGTTTGTAAGGGTTAGTTCCTGCTATAATGAATGGGCATCAATGAGTATCAAACAAAGATATGGCAATAATGACCAGGTTGCTGTCATCTGCAAAATTACTATCTAAAGGCTCTAATTTCCAGCCTGGGACTTGGAAAAGCAGAATGCCAAAAAGGATAGATCCAGTACAAGGGAGCCTGCAGGATTTTTTCCAGGGGGGTGCAAAACCCAGAGCCCCACCCATGCAGCCCTGCCCACAAATCCCCACCCCCTACCCCCACTGCCCCTCCCCCTACCCCACACAGCCCCGCCCCCACACAGTCCCTCACATACACACACACACAGCCATTCCAGCAGTGTCCCATTACTTGGTTATTTCTCATCATTTGCCACAGACACTGTTCAAATCTATCAGTATGCATACTGTCATTATGCTTTACTTCTACAATGATTACAGATATTTGGATTTAATTCACAACTTTTATTTCAAATTTTATAGCAGAAACACTGCAGCACGCATTTCACATTTACTAAACAAAGCAACAGTCTTGCAATGAAAACAGACTTAGCATTAAAACTTCTCTGCTTTTGATACTCACATTGATGGAAATAGCATTGAAACCCACATTCAAAGAGAATGACAAGAGAATGAATGGAATAATAGTGGCCTACATACTTATAATTTGTGCAGTAATTATATGAGGTTGGTGACTTTATGCACAGCCTTCATTGCCAGCAATTGTCATAATACCTGTAACCATATGAAGTTGTATATTGTTGACAATATAATTTTAACAAATGCAGGGATTGAGGTTTTCAATGTCCCAAACAATAAAGTAGCATTACATGGTTGTCATGTTACTTGTTTATGCCATTCCACCTCTTTCCTATTTTAATCTCTATCTTGTCCATTTTTGTTTGTGTAATTAGTTGAAAAAACTTACATAAACACATGTGGGCATAAATGGCTTATAAAACAATTTTCCAACTTTTCTAAATTATCTATTGCATGATATTTGCCATATGCCATCATCGGTCAACAATGAACAGAGAGTAATGACCTTTTTACCCTTTAGTTTAATGTTAGTTGGGATGTTTTTGTAGGCATCTTAACTTTTGCAGGCATCATCTGGGTTTAAATACCCTGTGTTTCTGAAGTACAGCCAAACTATGCCCTTACAATGTGCTGAAGTCAGAAAAAGGCAGAAACATGCATGTCCACAGCTAGTGAGGTTTGGCTTTCTTGGTTGGAATGTAACCATAAAGAATTAAAAAGTAAAAAAGTCATGGACATTCAGAAGCCATGTACATGATACACTTGATGTCATTAAGGGGTCATTTTAATATGTCACATAGGCCTGGATTACAAGAGGTTTAATGTATCACACAGTGAAATCTCTAACTTGGCTAGGAATTTCTTGCAGTTTTTTACTGAATGGTTGGTCTGTGTGAACTTTTACCCTTTGGTTTTAAGGCTAGTTATTATCATATAACAAAATGAAGAAAATGCCCAAGCATTCTCTAAGAATTTGCCATTAGTTAAGCACACCAAACTTTAGAATCCTTGCAGGTCAGTAAACAAATCTAGCATTCAAAACAACACAAACTTAACATGTAAGAGGATTATGTTCTCTGTAACAGATGGCAAGGTTCAATGTATTAATGATAGGAATTTTTCATTTAATTGCACTGAGTGCATGCTTCTAATCAACTGAAAGTGGGATTTTGTATAATATTGTTTCCACCCTTTAATGGCAGTCCTTTACAAGGATCATCTTTGGACACTTTTTCCTCTGTGAGTTGCAATGACATACCTGAATAAATGAAGCTCTGTTTGTCAGACTGTGACCGAGTTATGCATGGGTTTAAATCCTGTCAGGTGGATTTGCTTTATATTGATGACCACTATTATGATAAAGTGAAATGTTTTGTTGAGTTGTGAAAGGTATGTAGCATGCATAGCTAATATTCTGCTTAGTGATATTTAACATGTTACCAAGTGACAAAAGCAGAACACACAGCACCACACACACACACACACACACACACACACACACACACACACACACACACACACACACACACACACACACACACACAGGTCCAAGACATTAAAATAATATATCTTTTAATTTTGAAATTGTGTACGATGCTTGTAAAAAAGCTGCAGTATTAGGCATAGGTGGAAGCAAATAACAGTTCTCATCTTATGAACTGAAGAAAAATTATTTGGCCATACTAATAATTTGTTGATTGTTTTGCAAGTGAGATTAAACTGGAGGCACTCCAGAAAGCAATAATGATATCCATGGCGTGGCAGAGTTGAAGATGTTAAGATTTGCACTGGGTGACGAGGATGGACAGGATTAGGAATAAGTATATTAGAGGGTCAGCCCAGGTTGGAAGGTTTGAAGACAAAGCCAGAGAGGCAAGATTACGTTGGTCTGGAAATGTGCTGAGGAGGGATGCAGAGTATATTGGGAAAAAGATGCTAAGGATGAAGCTGCCAGGTAACAGGAAAAGAGGAAGGCCTAAGATAAGGTTTATGGATGTGGTGAGAGAGGACATGCAGGCGGTTGGTGTGACAGAGCAAGATGCAGAGGACAGGAAGAAATGGAAACAGCTGATCTGCTGTGGCGACCCCTATCGGGAGCAGCCGAAAGAAGAGGAAGAAGATTAGAAAGATGATAAAGTATACAAAAACTACAAAATGGCAGACGAATTTAACACTATTACGATGAAAACAAAAGACCAAACAATTAGAATGAAAGAAATAATGATTTGTTTATGGTATATATGAAGTGATAAGTATGGAAGAGTTTAATCCAAATCCATGAGTTATTTTCCAAATATGTAAAAGCTACAGAAAAAAATAATTTTACTGAAACAGTAATAGATTAAAGTTCACTGCTATATTTGTGACTATGTCTATTTGCTTAAAAATGGAGATACAATTATTGAAGTCTAAGGTTGTTTATTTCTGATGCATGCATATTTTCCTGAAAAGCATTAACAAAGGACATTACTTCTGAAAATCTAGAGTGTGGGGGAGGAATGTAATGTGGAGTGAACAACTAAGTCACCAGCAGTGTCTCCCAGGGCTCTAAGTGACTAACTTATGTTGTGAGCCAAATTCATTAACAAACTCTGCCAATAACTGCAAATTGGAAGCAGTTATTAAATCCCATTCCACTACTCGTATCTACCAGCAAGGGATGGACCAAAGGCATGCTTGGTATGTTAATCATGGGCTTACCCTCTACCCTCAGTGCCAACAAATGGAAACTCTATCATCACTACAACTCATTTTGTAAATCACATTCCACTGAAATCAGACACAGTCATCAGGGACTTTGGAGAGCTGTAACTAGGAAAAAGCATCTGTTAGGTAGTACAAACACTTGCCAATAGAGTGCAAGGACAGTAGTGACATTCATTTAAGAAGCTGCAGGTGAAACCATAGCTTCTTTGAGTGCCAATACTGCATTTGCAGAGCTCAGTGGATGAGCTTTTCTGTGTTCAGCTTTGGAAAAGCTTTTCTTTCCTTTAGTTTGGACTGTGGGGTGCCATTCTAGGGAAATGTTCAAGGCATTACAAGGGCTAACCATGGCTCTGGTCTTGGGTACCTAAGACTCTTCTTTGATAAACACATTTCTGTGATACTTACAAAATAATTCTTGTTTGTGCAACTTATACTTTGTAGTATCTCTCAGAGGTCCAGATAAGTTATAGTCCCACTTTGCACCTCTTACTTTTTAAGTCTATCATTGAATATACTGCCTTCTTCAGTATGATCCCCACTAAGCATGTAAAGTGTTGCAAGAAGTCTTATAGCTTCCTCAAGAAAATACCTCCAGTCATAGTACATTCACATGCTCTGATAAGGATAAAGCTGTTAGTCTATCTATTCAGTATAACAAGTGCATAAATCAATGTAGACCTCTCCTGAAAATGTGGTTCCTCATTCCTATTATATGGACAGAGGCTGAGATATTCACACATAAAATACGAGTAACCATAACACTTATTCATAAACAAATAAAGTGCTGATAGTCCTATACCATAGCAAAGAAATCCGAGGCAGTCTATAAAATTATTGACAAGTGGCAGCATCTATGCCACCCCATACAGACACACACACACACACACACACACACACACACACACACACACACACACACACACACACACACACACACACACACACAAAACATTTCAACCTCTTAGCTCAAGAATCAAGACAAAAGCTAGAAAAAAATTGGAGACAAAGGACAAAAATCAAGGACAGATACCAACCATATATTTTACAAAGCCTATTATTCCAGCAACTTTCTATTGGCAAGCTTGTTATGAAGGCTATACACAAGAACTCAAAGCATTTATGGTGAAAACAGAAATCCACTGAATATCTTACATTTAGTTAAAAGACAGCACTGATTAAGAAGACACTGAAGCATCAATAATGCATTATTATGAATGATTTCAACTACCCCCCAAAAAAGGGAGTAAATCCCATATTCCATAATCAGGGATGTATTTTAAATATAGCTCTTTCCTAAGGCTGTTATAATAGCGGGGCTTGCATTAACTGGTATGTGAATGAGAATGACCATGGTTATGAGGGATTACAACAGTAAGGGAATCAAAAACTTCCTACTGTGAAACTGTCCCATCCAAGTAGACCTTTTTTATATCACTTCTCTACAGTAAGTCATTACTGCATGTCACTAATTTCTTTTCACAATGATACACCACACTAGATTTAAACCACTGTCAGCCTAAGTAATTTTTTGACTTGTGCACTAGCTCCTGACACCACTAAAGAAATTATGTAACAGATATCAGAAGGCACAGATTTGAAAGAAGTGCTACAAAATTACAGGAGAATGTCAAGGGATCAGTGTTAGATACCAGTAATCAGTGTAACATAACCCTCTGCATACATTTCTGACAAGTTAAACATTACATCAGGAGTACAATGAGCAATCAAGCCTGTTACAATTAAACTAATAGTACCCTGGATCTCTCTTAGGCATTCCAGTTGCTCTCTATGAACCCCAAGATTCCTTTCACTCTGGTCTGGAACTGCAAAGAGAGAGGGTGTATTAAAAATGTGTATGATACCATGTATTAACAGGTTGTAAATATAGGTGAGGTTACATTTACAGTACCAAGATGCTTACCAGGGTCAATGGCCAAAGCGTTCAGGATTTTGACTGTTATCACTATGTGTGGGATGCAAGTAGCATGGGTAACAGACTTCTCCAAATGATTACAGGCATCAGTTTTGTAAATAGACCCCTGTAGGAGCCTGCAGATATAATGCTTACTGAGGGGTCACAGAAAGATCTGTCTTTTTGTCGCACTACATCTGTGGTCTAAAAGGAGCACTGCCTTTCACTTCCCAGCCACAAGTCTCTCCATGTAAGCTGTTAGGATAATGGCACTGAATTAGTACCCAAACAAACTATGCAATTCACACTCTTTGCACAGAGATAGGAAAAGGTGAGAACTGCATTTTCATGATGGATGGTGAAACAAATGTAATACATACACTCTCCTGTTAATGCTCCACTGACATGGTAAGGTGTTAAATATTGCAGACCCTGGTATCTGTTTGTTGCTGATAATATATGCTCAATAGAACTCCAGCTTAAGCTTGTTGATAATGGCTTAGCAGATGCATTTACCTGGACAGATTTAAATTCCACAGCATGCTCACATGGAATGATTTGAAAAACATTTGAGTTGAGCATACTCATCAGGACCACTATGGAAAAACACCTAATATACTAATGTTTAGATAACCCTAACTGCCTAGCTCTTATAAATTTACATGTCTACAGCTTCTATATTCCATAGGAAGCACACAGTTGCAAGTGACTGCCAACAGTATGGTGGCATACAAGAAGGGCATTTTTAATAAAGACTCTCCACATACCATACTGCAGTACTGTACATCTCATATGGAGGATAATTCATGTGAGGTGATACAATTTAAATATTTAGTAGTCAAAATGTAATGGGGTTTCAGTTTCAGACACGGAGGTGCAGTCCAGAGCACCACTCACTCTCACACACTCAAGTGAAGTGTGCCACGCCAGTTTTGCGTTTTGGCGCCAAGTGTTCAGTCAGTCACCTTCAAAAGTACAAAAAAACAACCTACCTTCTCTTCTTGTAATAATACCAACACCATACGCACCACCACCAGTCCAGTCCTTCCACCACTTACCACACGAAACACGATAGTTTGGTTTGCTCCTCCTGAGCATAAAATCATCAAATTCCACTTCCACCGATGTCCACCTGCAGACAGTCTTCTTCCATCAAATTGCAAGTTGCAATTGCAACTACGCAAACGCGAATAACACGCGATTACTTAAGGAGGAGTTTGAGGCTTGTTGAGTTGTCATCATGTCAGACTCGCGTCAGTCATGTGACTGCCTGGCACGCCATCTCCAGTAACAGTTCAGGCTACGGGGAAAACGGGGGAAAAAACAAAGTAAGTGGGGGGAAAAAAAAGTGTGTATAGCGAAAAAAAAAAAAAAAAAAAAGTGTGTATAGCGCTAAGTGTGTATAGCGCTAAGAAAATCCAGGGGGGTGCAAGTGCACCCCCTTGCACCTGCCTGCGGGCGCCCTTGATCCAGTACTAATTCCTATGGCACACAAAGAGTTACATTCATAGTTTCGGAGGAGGCACCTACCACCTTCATACTTTCTGAGGAAGCAACTGCCACCTTAACTACGGGGGTTCTATCTTTCAAACAGTTGGCTTAACACCTTACCATATATGGAGCTACTTTTAAGGTACTTAGCTTGTTTACAGTGCCAGCATGAAGTACATGTTCAAATGCTTTAGCCAGAAATAAATAAGTTATGTGAAAATAATGAACAACTTCTACACTCTGTGTGACCTCATATAAGTTACCTAAATTGTGGAGGCAGGATCTTGATGTGGGTCTATCATGATAAGGTATTTGATGTCATAGTTTATGAGGTCAGATATGATGCATTCCATAGCTTTGCAATTCAAACTCTTCAGGCTAATAGGTCTATATTTTCCAGGTCAGTGGTAAGGCTGGCCTTGTGTAGGGGCATCCAAGTGAATTACCAGGCCCAGTGGAGGTAGTATTTAGGTTTAGATAGCTCCTTTAGTACCTGTTCCTTTGTGATAATAGAAAGTGTAAGACATGCAAGAATATTTGGTATCAAGATAGCTGTTTTAAGGGTAAGGTTTGCACTAAATAAGTCTGCAGGTTTATTAGCTACATCTACTGGACCTGAGCAAGTGCTGCCATTTTGCATAAGTTCAAAACACTGCTGGGTGTTATTTCTTAGTTTCCTAATGTAGTTAAAGAAGGACTTATAATTATACTTGGTTTCAGAAGTCAGTATAAGTTCATGATTAGTACCTGTCAGTCCCTACTAGTGGCATGAGGTATTAGTGGAATATTCCTCTGTCCGCAGCAAGTGTATGGCACATCCTGTGTTCCTATCTCTGGTCCAGTCTCTATTTATCTGGTATATCACACAGCCCACAAGTGCCTATTTGTTAATCTGCTGTCCTTAGCACTCACAAGCTTACAACTATATGGACAGCAGATGTTTGACAACTTCACCCATACAAACAATGATGTCCTGCTACAGGTACAAAAGACCCACTAAGTGCACCTGCTGGGCATAGGCTGTGCTCACAAGTCTCTATGGGAACATGTCTGAGAGATGGTGGCTCATGGCAATAGTGCTGTGGCTGGCCAGAATCATACACAACACAGAATTGTCACAGGTGTGTCACTGTCCTGAGAAAGTGGACCTTCAAACAGGCACCAAGCATAGTACTAAAGACATCAGCCACAGGAGCATACCTCCTAGCACTGCCAACTATTCTGATCAGGAGGACTTCCTAGTGTTCTTGAGTGGAGATAAAGCACAAGTATCGTACCCATAGAAGTGAACACAAGTGTTGGAATTTTCTAGCCATCACATATCTTACAGGGCAGTGCATCAGGTTAGTATCCATACAGAATGTATATGTAACAGCTCTGCATATACAGAGTTTAGGCATCTCTCAAATACTAAGGCATATGGTCAAGGGAGCCTGCAGTATTTTTTGCAGGGGGGTGAAAACCCAGACCCCCGCCCACAAAGCCCCCCCCCTCCACCCACGCAGCCCCCCCCCCCCACGCAGCCATTACATGGTCCCATTACTTGGCTATTTCTCCCCAGTTGCCATAAACACTGTTCAAAATTCTCAGTGTGCATACTATTTTATGCTTTACTTCTACAATGATTACAGATATCTAGATTTAATTAGAAATCCATAATAAGTTTTTTTTACATACCCCACATACATTGCAACTAACTCAAGGGAACTTTCAGCTGCCAGCCCTTTTGAATTCTGATCAAGAAGACTTGGCTGTTCAGTTCTCTGCACTGGAATAATTTCTCATTCATTGCTAATAATCATTTTATTTACTTGGGTACTAACAGAGTTTTCCTTTTTACCTACTATAAAGACAAGGTATTTGTTTTATCTCAAAATACTTCTCCTTGTTTTATTTATTTATTTATAAGTGACTTAGAAACAACTACTGGGGAATAGTGTTCATTAGCTGGGAATAGTGTTCATTAGCTCAGTATTTCTCATGTAGGACACTAAACTGAGTCCAATGAGCCTGTTCAGATTATACACTTTTAAACAGATTAGTTTATAACACTAGTGTTATTTGGCTTCCAAGATTAGCTCTCAGTATCACAAGTTGCTGTTTAAATAAAAGCTGTCATTCTGTGCTCTGAATGCATGACACGTTATAGCTGTATGTAACAATCTGTGTGCAGTCACTAAATTATGTATATCTTTTAATTAATGCTTAATCAAACATTTCTTCATAATCCCAACATTGACACAGTTGCAAGTCATCATCTTTTTAAAGATAAGTCCAATATCCCTAATATATGCACATTATTAATTATTTTTTCAAGTTTAGTTTTACTGAGTGGGCGAGGGAAATTCTGGGTGTTTTTTGCTTTTGTGTGGTTGACCCTTAGTTATATGAAACTGGGTCTATTATCAGTGATGTGAACAACTTCATTATATGCTTAATTAAAAGCTGTAGACCTTATTTCTTGACACAGACATTACAGTATCCTTCCTGTTACTGTGATAAACCAAAGTAGCCATGCATAAGAAGTCTACATATTTATACATATGATTATAATATATACAGATTGTTTTAATTATAATATAAAATAATTTAATTATATCCCTTCTATAATACAGCACCACTTGTTAGTGTGTTTTAAATTTATAGTTTTGAATGTTTTTCCAGCAAACAATGAAACAAAACATATGAGCCAATAATGACAAACTGCCCAATTCAGGACATTTCAGCCATAAAAGGCCACTTAAACTTCTGTCATTACAATCCACCAATGTCAGTCAGTATGCACAATCTCTGCAGAAGTAAAAGTCATCTGAATAATTCCACATTAAAGAGATCTGAAACTAATGAAGAGGTTGTTGCTAGAAAACAACTTTATATTTCAGTGTTTCATCTACACATTCAGTGCCTATTGCCCTTAAAAAATAAATTGCCCATGCTACATTTAAAAAAAATGGTAAGCTAGTATATTGCAAGAGGGAATGGGTGGCAAGCTGAAAAACAGGTTCATAGTTACTATGCATTTCCTCCAAAGGAGGACATACTCAGGACTGCAGCACCCCATCTCCTTAAAATACAAATCTACATGTTGTGGAAGTAGAACCTATAGCCTTCTACATCAAGATGCAAGTATGCTACCTGCTGTGCTACTAACACTGCTTTAAAATTCTATATGACAATAGTGATACCATTTGCTGAACAAAACAGTTGTACATTTTAAGCAAACTTAGCATGAGCAGCAGTAAATTTTTCTTCCCTCGAAACTCACAATTCTTTAAATATGCACTTGAAAATAAATTCCACCTGATAACTCTAACTAGGGCATTTCACTCTCTCTCACACACACACCCCTCATTGTCTTAGTGCAAGAAATCTGGACAAAACCTAAAACAAACAGGGACAGATTATAAATATTGCCCTCATGTACTTAGAAAATTGCTAGAAAATAACAGAATTTGTTAGTATGCATTTTTTTAAAGGATATGACGTCTAAAACTCAAACGTCTGTTATTATTTAGCAACTTCAATCCTTTTAGGAGGAATATGGGCAAAAACCTGGACAGCTGAGGGGTATGCTACCTCACTCTTATATATGCATACATACATACACACATGCACACACACTACCTCTCAATATCTTAGCACAAGAAATCTGGACAAAGCCTGTTATAATGTTGGGGACAAGGGTCTAAAACTAGGGACCCATTTAGAAAGTTGCTGCAATAATAGGATTTGTGTTAGAATGCGTTTTCTAAAGGATGAAGTCTAAAGCTCAAATACATGTCATTATTTAGTAACTTTAATCCTTAGCTCATCCCAGTGATTTCTCAAAAAAATAATTTTTATGAGGAACAGACCAAAAATATAAGGCAAAAATCTGGACATTCTGTGAAAATCTTTACAGTTCTGTGGTATGACACACACATACATACCCCTACATCCTTAGAAAGTGGATAGAAGAACAGATTTTGTATTAATATGCATTTTCTGAGGATATGAAGCCTAAAACTCAAATGTCTGCCAATATTTTGACTTCAGTCCTCAGTGATTTGTAAGAAAAAACACAATTTTATGAGAAACAAACCGAAAATATGAGGCAAAAATCTGGATAATTGTGAGGTATGACCCCCCCCCCCCCTTAATTGCACACACACACACACACACACACACACACACACACACACACACACACACACACACACACACACACACACACACACACACACCTACCTCCCTCTTACACATACTCCTCCCTCTCTGTAGAGGAGGTGTTTGCTTTACCACTAGTTGTCTTTAAGTGAAGGACTTCAAAGAGTGCTGCGTCATTTGTAGTATAAAAGTCTAAGCTGAAATCACCCCTCAGGAGTATGTATGATATTGAAGAGAGGAGCAAAGTATTTAGTCTATCAGAATGGCTAAGGGTACTCAGACCTGAGATCTTTTTAGAGAGGAAACATTAAGGGCTCTCAAGTTGCTTTAGATGCTTAGGGAGGTATATGCCAAAGGGTACATGCCTCAAATAACAAGCTAGTTATTATCCGGAACCCAATCATACTCCTCTGTGTAAGCATTAATCAGTGCTCCTATGCTCTAGTCTCACATAAAAGTTTCAACAGCAGCACCACCGAACAGAGTTGGAAACCTGTGACAGCCTTAAAAGCTGTAGTACAATTTGCACTGAGATGAATAAAGCGGGACTATAACTTCTTTGGTTTTGGGGGGATACCATGAAGGATTAGTGCAAGGTAGAAGGATTTTCTAACCACTACCGAGACTTACTGGTCAAAGAAGAGTATATTGTCATCATGCATATCCAAGACAACTGTCAAATTTTTATGTGGAATGTTATCTATATGTAAACAGTAGTGATGCTGGATTCACCAAAGGAAACTATGCTGCATTTGTTGCTGATAAGTCCATGATTAATACAACAGACATTTGTTTGATCCAGCTCTTCTTGGAGAATTTGAGTATCAGAATGGGATTTGATACTGCTCCAAGTTTGCAGTCACCAGCATGGAACACAAAATGTTTTGCAGATTCTGCTGTATGTCAGTAACAGAAATCTGAACGAGCTGTCAGCTGTATATTGACCCAGAGATAGTCCTTTCATTACGTCACAGTGACCAGGTGTTACACTCTAATTTGGTCACCAACAGCACACACAGACCAGCCTGCCCTGCCTCTGTGTCAGTGGGATGTCTGCATCCTGTGAACCATCTGTATTTATGTGCAGGACCAAGAAAAAGAATACAAATGCTTTAACACAAAAACAGGTACTCTTCCATTAATAATTTTTGAACTACGTATTCCAGAAGAAAAACAGAGGAAGGATGAATGTGTCTTTCTGCCAAACATACTATGGATTATAGTTAAAAATGTACCTTAAAATGCAGAAGGCTAGTGGTGTATAAATGTTCCGAGTATGAATAACAATACACAGATTATAGTGCTAATATGCAGAAGTAAACTGTGTAAAGGGTACTGGGCAGGTACAGCGTGCAGAGTCTTTTACAACAAGAATGCTAACGGTATAAATAAAAAGGCAAAGATAACAGTAAGTTAATGTGGAGCTGTAAACCATGGAAAGCATTGCAAATGTTGAAAGAATATTGTCGGATTAGAAGCTCGACTGAAGTTATTAACTGCATGCAGCTGGAAATCCCATGCTGATGAAGAATCATCAATTACTCTGTTAGTCTGACATGATGTTGAACTGATACATATATCAGTGAACAGGTTATCATTACAAACCCCATTATATCAACACCACGTACGCCAATCAAACAATGATAAGCTACATCTCTGGTTCAGGCAATATTATGATCATAAAGGTTGTCTGCTTACTAAATATGGATAAAAGGGCTGTGGACTACTTGGTCTACAATGGTAACAGAACATGGGGCTAGGACAACAGTAATGAGCTTCTTTTCTTACTTTATTTTAACTTTTATTTATCATTTGCCGATCAAATAAATGAACTCTGAGCACCCTTCTTAGCCACAACATTGGCCATTACACAAACAAAAATGAAAGAGCACAGAAATCATACAGTAGTAATAACATAAATGACAGCAAGCATTTCACAGACAAAAACAAAATGATAGCATGATGCAGACAATAAATCTGGCAACAACAGTAACAACCAATGGCAGCATCATAGATTAATATGAGAAATTGTCAAATATACATACTCATCTCATGTGTCGATTTAATAAGAACACACTTGCAGTAGTAGTATAGCCAGTTACGTCAGTATTTCCAAATCGAAAAGGCTGAAATATTTTAAACATGTATGTGTATATATATATATATATATATATATATATATATATATATATATATATATATGTTCATACAATCTCCAAAAATACTACAAGGTTATGTAAATTCCTAATACAAAGTAAAGATTTGCATCTTATATTTTTGACTTTAATATCACCTACTTTCACTCATACACACTTTATATTTTTCTTCAAAACACCAACTGTCCCATGTCTGCATCCTTTGTACTACTTTCATGTGTGCACACTTTGTTTTTCTTCCCAAACACCAGCTATCTCGTGTACACATCATTTGTATTTATTTACAGTATTGACAATATTTTTTACTTTAATAACATATACTATCACATGTGATGCCACCCCCAGCACCATCTTATTTATTAGCACCTTGTGTGCTTTGAAAGTGAATGTATGTTATAGCGTTTAATATGTGTCCCCATCACCATCTTGTCTGTCAGCACCTTGTGTATTGTTCCATATGTAACCCCCATCACCATCTTGTCTGTCAGCACCTTGTGTATTGTTCCATATGTAACCCCCATCACCATCTTGTCTGTCAGCACCTTGTGTATTGTTCCATATGTAACCCCCATCACCATCTTGTCTGTCAGCACCTTGTGTATTGTTCCATATGTAACCCCCATCACCATCTTGTCTGTCAGCACCTTGTGTATTGTTCCATATGTAACCCCCATCACCATCTTGTCTGTCAGCACCTTGTGTATTGCTCCATATGTAACCTGTCAGCACCTTGTGTATTGTTCCATATGTAACCCCCATCACCATCTTGTCTGTCAGCACCTTGTGTATTGCTCCATATGTAACCCCCATTACCATCTTGTCTGTCAGCACCTTGTGTATTGTTCCATATGTAACCCCCATCACCATCTTGTCTGTCAGCACCTTGTGTATTGCTCCATATGTAACCCCCATCACCATCTTGTCTGTCAGCACCTTGTGTATTGTTCCATATGTAACCCCCATTACCATCTTGTCTATCAGCAACTTGTGTATTGTGGAAATGAACAGCATGCAGTTGGAGGCCCATATATACCACCCCAAACCCCAAACACCATCTTGTGTATGACTAATTTTGTACTGTGGAAAGGAACACTATGCTGTGATATTTAGTATGTACCCTTAGCACCATTTTAACATTCGGTGCTTTGTGCATATTGGAAATCGACAGAATGATGTGGTGTTTTTTATGTACCTTCCCAGACCCATCTTACCTATCAGTACCCTTTGCAGCCTGTAAATGAACAGTATGCCCTAGGGCCATGTATGTGCCTCCCAGCACCTTATCCATCGGAACTTTGTGTATTGTGAAAATTAACCTTACCCTGCAGTGCTTCATACGTACCCCCTATAGCAATGTTGCCTCACAGTATGAGGTTTTCCAGTTTAGTCCCCAGCTTTCTGTGCAAAGGCTACATCTTCCCTCTGTTCTTTTGTCCCACACCATATCTTAGTCCCTCCCTCTTACAAACAAACAAAAACACACACACCTCCCTCCCTACTACAAACACACACACCTCCCTTCCTCTTACAAACATGCACAAACACCTCCCTTCCTGTTACAAACACACACACATCTCTTAAACACTAAAACACACACGCACACACCTACCTCTTACTTCCTCTGGAATTCAAATTCTCGGTAGGCGCACGAAAGACAAAGACATAAACCAATGGTCGCACAGACACAGAAAACGAAAACAAGTCGCAAACACCTGTTGTGTCTGTGCGACTGGAAGGGATGCAAAGGGTGTTCTTAAAGGGGAACGCCCTTTAAAAAAAACAAAAAAAAGTTTTTTTTTTAATTAAAATAAAATTAATTTCTCAGCCAGCCGGTTCCAGGAGGGTGCAAGTGCAAGTGCACCCCTTTGCACCTGCCTGCGGGCACCCTTGCATATGGTCCCATAAGTATATTAAATATTCAGCCTCACAGGAATGACAGCAGAGGCATGTGCCAGTTGTATGTGTACAGCTTCATAAGCACCATATGCATGCACACTGCTAGGTCTTACATGTAGCATGTTTTTTTAGAGTTACTCTGTCCTTTCTACTGTGTGCTGTGTATTCAAGGGCCTCACATGTAGCATGGTTTTCTAGAGTCATTCTGTCATTCTACTGTGTGCTGTGTATCCAAGGGCTTCACATGTAGCATGGTTTTCTAGAGTCACTCTGTCCTTTCTACAGAAGGGCCTCACATGTAGCATGGTTTTCTAGAGTCACTCTGTCCTTTCTACAGAAGGGCCTCACATGTAGCATGGTTTTCTAGAGTCATTCTGTCCTTTCTACTGTGTGCTGTGTATTCAAGGGCCTCACATGTAGCATGGTTTTCTAGAGTCACTCTGTCCTTTCTACTGTGTGCTGTGTATTCATAGGCCAGGCAATTGTTAAGTGCGGCTTGAAATATGATTGGGTAGGACAACAGGCTGATGTCAGTATCTTTCATTATCTGATGATGATGTCAAGACACAAATACAGTCACAGTCACATGGCACATTGGCACTATTTCTTTCTTGCTTGGACAGGCCTCCCTTTATTGTACAGGGTGAAAGTGTGGCCTCATTCACATCTAAGGTGTAGGTTGTACAACATGACTACTCCCCATCCCTGCCAGTTGGGCTCTCCCAGTGTCTGTGAACACCAACATCACTCCCCCACCCTGGTCACAATTATGGAGGAGCTCACTGCTTCTGATGTGGGAGTATACACACTATACAACAGTATTCTGATGTGGGAGTATACACACTATACAACAGTATTCTGATGTGGGAGTATACACGCTATACAACAGTATTCTGATGTGGGAGTATACACACTATACAACAGTATTCTGATGTGGGAGTATACACGCTATACAACAGTATTCTGATGTGGGAGTATACACGCTACACAACAGTATTCTGATGTGGGAGTATACACGCTATACAACAGTATTCTGATGTGGGAGTATACACGCTATACAACAGTATTCTGATGTAGGAGTATACACACTATACAACAGTAGTCTGATGTGGGAATATACACACTATACAACAGTATTCTGATGTGGGAGTATACACACTATACAACAGTATTCTGATGTGGGAGTATACACACTATACAACAGTATTCTGATGTGGGAGTATACACACTATACAACAGTATTCTGATGTGGGAGTATACACACTATACAACAGTATTCTGATGTGGGAGTATACACACTATACAACAGTATTCTGATGTGGGAGTATACACACTATACAACAGTATTCTGATGTGGGAGTATACACACTATACAACAGTATTCTGATGTGGGAGTATACACACTATACAACAGTATTCTGATGTGGGAGTATACACACTATACAACAGTATTCTGATGTGGGAGTATACACACTATACAACAGTATTCTGATGTGGGAGTATACACACTATACAACAGTATTCTGATGTGGGAGTATACACACTATACAACAGTATTCTGATGTGGGAGTATACACACTATACAACAGTATTCTGATGTGGGAGTATACACACTATACAACAGTATTCTGATGTGGGAGTATACACACTATACAACAGTATTCTGATGTGGGAGTATACACACTATACAACAGTATTCTGATGTGGGAGTATACACACTATACAACAGTATTCTGATGTGGGAGTATACACACTCTACAACAGTATTCTGATGTGGGAGTATACATGCTATACAACAGTATTCTGATGTGGGAGTATACACACTATACAACAGTATTCTGATGTGGGAGTATACACGCTATACAACAGTATTCTGATGTGGGAGTATACACACTATACAACAGTATTCTGATGTGGGAGTATACACGCTATACAACAGTATACCAAGGGTTTGTAATGCAGGTGGTGCTATCAAACAGCAAATGTGCAGGGTTATTATCTGGCTACAGTTTGCAGTTGCCCATGCTGACATGAAGAAGACTGGTACGTTTCATGGCATCCTTGGTGATGTCACACAGCACTACTGACCCTTTCATGAGGCCATGAAGTCCAGAAATGATGGAATGTTAGGTTTCATGAAAGCTGTGGTAGCATACATTGCCAATGTGCACACCTTCATGGTGAGGATTGCAAATGCTGCCATAATCATCTGTTCAGTGGTATTGTCCACCTTGGTGGCCAGGTACTTGCTCAGGGTGGACATGATGTGAGGCCAGTGCAAGGTACAAACTTAGCCTCTGTAAGTCTAGGAGTATCACACTGCGATGCCAAATCTCACTGGAGGTCATAAATGGCAGCCTTCATAGACAAGACAATTTGCCAGTGGACTCCATACAGCTTACATTCTGACAATAACTCAGTATCCATGTCATGAAGGATCTGTAGCCCTGGCACTTCTTAGCAGTGATATTTCACCAGAATGTGGTCACATTGGCAGCCCCTCCCAGACATGGTAACATAGCAGAACAAGAAAATATCAGATCACTGAGGGTTGCTACATTAAAGCAAAAATACATAATAACAAACTGTAGTTCCACATGGAGAGGGACACTTAGGATATGAAGAAGCCATTGCCAAAAGTGTTTATCCTGGTCATTTTAAGTTGTTTATTAGTCTTTGAGTTGGATCTATTGTATTAAAGCCTCTTTGTGTGGTGTTTTATTTTTATTTTAATCTTACTTGCATTAGTGTCTTTCTCCATGTGGAACTGCAGTTTGTTTTTACAGACATGGTAACATAGTTGTGCCCCCTTCCAATCATGGTCCTATTGTGTCACAACTCTCCTTCCATGTCATAGGTGGACATTGTCTATGAAACTGAGTACCCCTTACTGTAGATTTCCCCCATCTCCAGTGACACAGTCCCCACTCAGCTTGTGATGTCAGCAATGTGACATTGTGTACCTTGGCCGCTATGCTATGATAAATGACTGCGACCCACTGCACCATCTTGTCTGTGTGGTGTATGTGAAAAAGTTTGATGTACAGTATAATTTGCCTATGCATTTCCCAGCACAGCCTTTAACTAACAATGAATACTTCATGTTTGTCCTTTGTCACATTTCATTGTTACTGTGTGCTCAGCATAGCTTACAGAGCAAGACTACATGCTGCTACTTCTACAGTACTACTATATATTGTACCTACTGTCTCCCAGTTTCACTACCATCCCTGGATGTTGTTTGCGTGATGGATGTCAAAAGTGCTGTTATAATGGGTCCAAGTGTTCCTATGATGGACAGCTGACCTGCATGTTACCTCATAATTATGTTATGTAGTATGCATCATTTTACAGGTTGCTCACATGCTGTGGCAGGGAATTACTGCAGTACCTCCAGGCACATCTAGGTACTGCAACTGTACTTTCAGCAGGCCAAAAACATCTTATTATATTGTGTTTGCTTGTGCATGGTTTTACATTCCATTTCATTAATGCTGTGTGGGTTCATTATGGGCATCACCAACCAGTGCTTCAGTGGGTATCTTGTACAACCTGAAAAACAGTTGGAACATGTAGGGGGTGAAAGATGTACACATTGTGTCATTGGCAGTTTATTGATTTGATTACCACAGTGCCTACACTTTCTGTCTAATTGGCCCAGTCAAATTTCCCTATGCAGGAACCTGCAATGTAGATGACTTGTATGCCAGATGTGTGAGTCATTGACACTGCTAGGGTGTTGTATAAGGCACATTGATTTTCATCCACTGTATGTTGTAAACTGTCTGGCAGTTGCTAGAATGGAAGCACTGTCTATACACACCATGGTGGGCTTTATTACACCAAGTGTGCATGCTTGACCTAAATGGTGGGTGAACTAGGTGGCTGCCTAGGATGCCATGCAGATTAAAAGTGTTTTTATGTATGCTGTCTATTGTTAATAGAAAAGGACAAAAATGTATCGCTGGCAGTGCTGGTCCCCCTGTTCAACACCACCATGACTGTAGTGCATCACAGGGAGGATAGTTTTCTGCTTTGTCTCACAAGTAATATAGAGAACTATTCAAGAGCCCTGACATGGTTCTTTGATTGTTTATCTGCATTACTTACAGGATGGCAACAAGCAAAAGCTCAGAAATTGTAAAGATGGAAGATGTCATGGTGAAAAATATCAGTTGTGGCTCCCTGGCAGCAATGCTATGGCCAGAGATGCAACAGGTATTTTTTTATCCTGACAGGTGACCAGATATTATGGACAATAGATATGGGTTTGTAAGTGTAATGCATTTCTGTAATGGATGGTGGAATTGTTCCTGTTACTGGCCACTTACTGAATGAAACAGAGGTGAAATATATTGCTGAGGCAATTATTTCTATTGCAGGTGGACATCTGAGAGGTACCTAGTCAACAAAGTGGTTATAATTGCAGAGAACTAGGGGCAGTGTTCTATGGGAATGAAAAGAAGTGAAATGTATATCACAAAGCATATACCAAGTAGCTTGAAGTTGACAAGTACTTGTCACATCCAGTGTAAAAAATTGTCTAATCCTAACGTAGCACACATTTTTAATGTGATGAAGTCTGGAGGCATAGCCACTCAGTCATTTCACTTTTCTACAGCTGTAGTAACAAATGTGGATATAGACCATATGTCAGAGTTACAGTTTTTAGCCAGTTCACCAAAAAGATGCATTCCTTTAACAAGGCTGCTGTAAAGGTGTATTGCCCCTTATTGTCTAGGTTCAATAACTACAGACTTGATTATAGTATGGGAGTGTATGCAGATGAATCAATCTACCCTACACCCCTACATATCTGAAGGGGATGGGGTATTTGTGGCCACCATTGGCATTGTAACCATTAAACTGCTAACTGGAACCCCCTTTGTCCCATTGATCCAATGCTCCTGCTCACCTTGCCACACTGTGGTCGACCCTTATGGAAGGAAAGGAGATTGGAGCCCAGACCTAAATTTCTTCAATGTGGTTAATACAGAACATGTTTCTACACACTTGACATAGTTACACACTGCTATATAATGTTTGGTAGGACCAGCTCACTGTACTGAAATGAGACTGCTGCTGTGCCTCCCTCCCCAGCTGGTATCATGCAACAGCAAGGCCTTGGTGCAGATTACTGTTGAAATTCAGAGGACAATAAATATAATCTACAGTACAGCAAAGCTGAAACTGTGAATAGGTATAGAATATGCTAAGCCTGACATTGCTGTACGTAAGAGTATTCCCTCCTGCTCTAATATATAATAATCCCAGAACTAGCTGCCATGTCAGGAGAGCAAAAAAAATATGATTTAATGATTTTACAGAGAGATTTCAAATGTATATTTTGTTTGAATTTTGGAGTGTTAAGACTCAAGATCAGAACTCAGACTTTTGACAGGAAATTGTTCCTGCAACCCTCTCCCAAAAACTGATGAGAAGGTCCTGGCCACTCACTTCCATTCTGCACTGATAGCTCTTTCAGCATTCAGCTCCCCTAATAGATTCCAGGTAATCTGGAGCACTCTCATGCTTTTATCCTTCATCACTTCAGGCACATTTCAGATATGCTTCAGGTTTAGGATTATGAACTACAGCCCTTTGGTTTTCTTCAGCATTTCCTCCTACAGTTATTATATGTACATTTTCCTCAGCTCTTTATGAATGTGATACATGCCATTTCTTTAGTCAAGGCCATGATTCTTTGCCTCTTCCATAGTAAATTGTATTCAAGCCTTGTAAAATCACCTCTGTGCTACACATTTATAATTTTACTGCCTATGTTCATGAGGTTCCATCATAAAACTACTTGAAGTTTAACAGTGAAACCGTTGAAAGCTACCATAGGAGTTATGTTCAGTATGGTCAAAACCATCTTAAAACACTGATGTTGTTCAGTACTTTACCACAAAACATAATAATTTGCTTTGGATCCGTAATATAGATGAATGCAGCACTGACTATGACACAGATGACTAAAGTTTGCTATCATCTCTAGCACTAGAAGAGAGAGGTAGGGAAATGGGAGCAAGCGGCCACTGTTGGCTTATGCATCCTGCAAGGAAGGAGGTACCCTGGCTCTCTACATGGATGCTGCCTAGAAGTAGCACTGGGTATTACAGCTAAGGAGCATGGACCCACGGAGCACAAGCCAACCCTGTGCAAGCTCAATGGCTGAGGAAGCCAGTGTGTAAAGGCATGTCCCACACAGTAGGCAGTACTGAGTGAAGCCAATGAGAGCCACCGCAGGGGGTGGGCACTATGAGAATGAGAGTAGGCCACTGTTTCAGACTTGAAAGCAGGCCAGTGCCCTACCACCTGACTTTCACCATAAGGAGAATTAATGGGCTAATTAGGTGGCATGGGTAAGAAGGAATGGGTCATGGTACTCATACCTAACCTGGGTATGGGGTCATAGTACTCATAGCTAACCTGGGTATGGGGTCATGGTACTCATACCTAACCTGGGTATGGGGTCATAGTACTCATACCTAACCTGGGTATGGGGTCATAGTACTCATACCTAACCTGGGTATGGGGTCATGGTACTCATACCTAACCTAGGTATGGGGTCATAGTACTCATACCTAACCTGGGTATGGGGTCATGGTACTCATACCTAGCCTGAGTATGGGGTCATAGTACTCATACCTAACCTGGGTATGGGGTCATAGTACTCCTACCTAACCTGGGTATGAGTCATAGTACTCATACCTAGCCTGAGTATGGGGTCATAGTACTCATACCAAGCTTGGGTATGGGGTCATAGTACTCATGTCTAGCCTGGTTATAGGGTCATAGTACTCATACCAAGCTTGGGTATGGGGTCATAGTACTCATGCAAGTAGACAAAAAACACCAGCACCAAACACAGTGAAAAGCACAAAACAAATAAGGTTAATACATAAATATATTTATTTAAACCATAGAGTAATATACATCCCAGACCAGTTTCAGCCAACAGGCTTTCTTCAGTGGGAACAAAAGTAGTTACTGATGTAAAGTGACACACATGCATATATATGGTGAACCATCCAATAGGATTCTTCCCAAAGGATTCTTCCCAAAATCCAAAGTGCCTCCTGTATGGAAAATAAAAATAAGATAAAAAGTTTATAAAATAAGACTACATTAATAATGACAATATATGTGATTTGAGTAGTAAACATAGTTACTAAGAAAAAATAAAAATTAAACACATAACTTTACAGATGGTCATTCAAACCAGGTGAAAGCAAAGGACCCAGTTTTGTGATCCAATACTTCTCTTTTTTTGTAAGGATTGAGTGCCAACTCTATTTATTGGATCTGTCACCAAGAATCCTATCAATAATGAATAACTGGAATCTAGCTGAGTTGTGGTGTAAACAAGATGTATATAAAGCGTTAGTCTCTGTCTTGGTTTGTATGTCACTGAGATGCTCTGACATACGCAGACGAAGTGGTTGTGATGTTTGCCCAACATAGAAAGAACCACATGTGCATGTTGCAAGATACACCACCTAATCACTGTTGCAGTTACCAAAAAAATTTATGTCATATATCCTGTCCCTGTTTTTGCTGGTAAACTGTTTAGATGCGAAAATAAATGAACACATTGAACAATGACCACAATTGTAAGTGCCCCGTAATCTGTCACCTGTCATGGTTAATTGATGATGTATAGCTCCAGCCGAGCTAACTCTTTTGAAATGAGAAAAAAAGGAACCTAGTGTCCTACCTCTTCTATATCCATACTTACATGTATCACCAATCAAAGGTGTAAGTTCATCATTAGCAGTAAGAATGTTCCAATGTTTAGACATAACATTTCTGATTAAATTGATATTCCATCCAAATGTGGTAATGAAATAGATGGAATCATCCTGTTGAGTATGGGTTTTATCATGAGATGTGAGAAGTGAGGTTCTGGTTGAGTTAGAGGCAACCTGTCGGGCATCCTGGATGTCAGGCTCATTGTATCCCCTAGCTCTGAACCTATTAACCAGATCTTGTTGGGATTCTTCATATTCATTCTCTGAGGAACAAATTCTATGAATCCTGTGGAACTGAGATTTGGGTATGTTCCGAATGATGTGATTGGGATGCATGCTAATGGCATGTAACAGTTTGTTATATTGGGGATATTTGCGAAATGTTTTGCTTTGTAAAGTATCATCTGGATTTCGAGTAATGGTGACATCCAAAAAATTGATCTCAGACCGATTGCAGGTTAAAGTAAATTCAATGCCCCCATTTGTTCTGATTTACATACAATACAAATTCTGCAAGATACTCCTCATCCAAACGCCAAACCAATCAACAATCATCCAGATACCTACGCCAAATATCCAGTTCCTCAAGATTTAAATTATGAGTAGAATCATAAATAAGGTGCTCCTCAATGTATCCCATGAAAAGGTCTGCATATATGGGAGCAAAGGAAGCTCCCATAGCAGTACCTTTGAATTGCCAATAACATTCACTCTGAAAGTGGAATACATTTTTATTCAGAACATGCTCTGCCATACAAACCAAAAGTGTGTTGAAGCCCACTGGATATAGTTGTGCTTTTTCTAGCCAAAAATGTAAGGCTTTCAATCCAGTCCAGTGTGGTATATTGGTGTATAAGGCTTTGACATCCAGAGTGCATAATAGCCAATCAAGTTTCAGTTGACTATCAGAAATTATTTGTAGAAATTGTGTAGTGTCCTGTATTCTGGCACGAATAAAGCCTAGAAGTGGTTTGAGATACAATGTTAGGAACTCAGATAGTGGTTCGGTCAAAGAACTCATACCCAAAACAATCGGTCTTCCAGGGGGTTTACTGAGGCATTTATGTATCTTAGGCAAAAGATATAACATTTGTTTTTGAGGATCATTTACCGTAAGATGTGTCTTCACCGTATCAGAAATGATACCCTCTGAGACCGCCAGATCCAAGAACTCATCAATTTCCAGCTTGAAATTCGGTATAGGGTCAATAGGCATCTTCATGTAATGGGAAGGGTTGGACAATTGTCCATTTCATTCCCACAGATAATAATTTTCTGGGTCTTTTTGCTAGCACATACTCAATAATATTTAAACTTTATTAGGACGCTGTATGGTTACTGGCATCTGGAGGGGGTTTAATCTTTCAGTCCCTTATATGCCAGTTTGTAGCCAAAGCTCACTGGTTGCAACTCATTTATATCTATTATTCATTAATATGATGTTTAGGAAGTGGCTAGATCTCCTCTCTGGTTTTTCGATTAATCTCCACTAATTGGATATACACTAACCATAGTGGGCTATCAAGATAGTACTCTTGACAGCTTGTGGCATATACTTTCTATACAATATTTTTAATCTTCCAATATATCCTGACATGTTTACTTTGGTATCTGAATAGATCCAAACAACAAACACCTTATTGGCATGGATCTGGAAACAATACTTCAAGGGCTCTGTGCCAACAAAAATGATATTGGTGTTTTTGGCATATCTACTCAGAATGGGATTCCACAAAAAATGGATCCAGTTGACGGCTGTAATACTGTTTTTCATAAACCTATTAAAAGTATGAAAAGTTTGAGAACAAATATATGGTATTTTAGGCTTTTTAAGGCCTATCTGAACAAGGTAATAATCCCCAGGGGTCTGAGAATTAAGATCCAACCTTTAGTAAGTAAGATTGATGAAACCTTGACCAATGAATGTTTCAAGCCCAACAACAGGCATCTATGAACTTTGTTTGAATCTTAAGCTCTTATTATGAACGAACCATAGAAACTAATATCAAAGAGGTTAGTGACCTGTGTGGGGAAATTAAAACTTATGAGAGAGATTCACAATTCTCTATATGCCTCAACAAGCTGTCAAAAGAAAAACAAATTAAGGATAAAAAAAAAAATCAAAAAATGTAACAGGGATTTAACTGATTACCAAAGGGCACAACCTTTTGACACTACTAAAAATGTCAGATTTATGGATACCAGACAGAGCTTGGGCAAGAACAAAAAAATGACCAAGATCAATACTGGAGGGGTCTCATACATATAGCAGTACATCAGCGGATGACTCCTCTACTACAGACACTGAAGGGGCCAACACTATGGTATCCCCGATTTCTAAAAATCTAAAAACCAGACCAAAGCTTTAAATGCATTAGGAGGAGGGGTGGGAGAAATCATAGAAGGTACAAAGATAGATACAATTGAGGGCCTTTTACAAACATTTATGAGACAATAGATTGCAACATTTTGAATATTTCCAAAACTGTTTTAACAGATGATCAAAAGAAACTTTTGAATAAAGGTCTGAACTTTGTTCCTGGGTTTTTGTGGATGAATCAGATATAGTGAATGACATTAATGACTTTTGTCACAGGATTAACCTTAAACTTTTCTTTGGGTCTAGATCAAACTCTCAAAGATCTAATGAATTCAAATTTCATAAATCTAATTTTGTCCCACCCATGAACCGAAATGTAACTGTGTTCCAACAGGCAGTAATCAGGGACATACATTTCAAGCTAGATCAGCTTGTCCCTCTTAAACACAATTTATCTGCCAATGAACAACAGGCATTGCAACAACTAAGAGATAACAAAAACACTCTCATTACCCAGGCTGATATGAGTGGGGCCATAGTTATCATGGATACAGATTATTATCTGGGGAGGGAAATGGACAATTGTTCAACCCTTCCCATTACATGAAGATACCTATTGACCCCACACCGAATTTCAAGCGGGAAATTGATGAGTTCTTGGATCTGGCGGTCTCAGAGGGTATAATTTCTGATACGGTGAAGACACATCTTACGGTAAATGATCCTCAGAAACAAACGTTATATCTTTTGCCTAAGATACATAAATGCTTCAGTAAACCCCCTGGAAGACTGATTGTTTTGGGTATGGGTTCTTTGACCAAACCACTCTCTGAGTTCCTAACATTGTATCTCAAACCATTTCTTGGCTTTATTCGTGCCAGAATATAGGACACTACACAATTTCTACAAATAATTTTTGAAAGTCAACTGGAACCTGATTGGCTATTATGCACTCTGGATGTCAAAGCCTTATATATCAATATACCACACTGGGCTGGATTGGAAGCCCTACATTTTTGGCTAGAAAAAGCACAACTATATCCGGTGGGCTTCAACACACTTTTGGTTTGTATGGCAGAGCATGTTCTGAACAAAAATGTATTCCACTTTCAGGGTGAATGTTATTGGCAACTCAAAGGTACTGCTATGGGAGCTTCCTTTGCTCCCATATATGCAGACCTTTTCATGGGATACATTGAGGAGCACCTTATTGATGATTCTACTCATAATTTAAATCTTGAGGAATTGTATATTTGGCGTAGGTATCTGGATGATTGTTGGTTGGTTTGGTGTTCAGATGAGGAGTATCTTGCAGAATTTGTATTGTATCTAAATAAGAACAAATGGGGCATTAAATTTACTTTAACCTGCAATCAGTCTGAGATCAATTTTTTGGATGTCACCATTACTCGAAATCCAGATGATACTTTACAAAGTAAAACATTTTACAAATATCCCCAGTATAACAACCTGTTACATGCCACTAGCATACATCCCAACCACATCATTCAGAACATACCCAAATCTCAGTTCCTCAGGATGTGTAGAATTTGTTCCATAGAAAATGAATATGAAGAATCCCAACAAAATCTGGTTAATAGGTTCAGAGCTAGGGGATACAATGAGCCTGAGATCCAGGGTGCCCGACAGGTTGCATCTAACGCAACCAGAACCTCACTTCTCACATATTGTGATAAAACCCATACTCAACAGGATGATTCCATCTGTTTCATTACCACATTTGGACAGAACATCAATTTAATCAGAAATGTTATGTCTAAACATTGGAACATTCTTACCGCTAATGATGAACTTACACCTTTGATTGGTGATACATGTAAGTATGGATATAGAAGAGGTAGGACACGAGGTTCCTCCTTTTTTTCTCATTTCAAAAGAGTTAGCTCAGCTGGAGCTATACATCATCAATTAACCATGACAGGTGACAGATTATGGGGCACTTACAATTGTGATCATTGTACATCGTGTTCATTTATTTTCACATCTAAACAGTTTGCCAGCAAAAACACGGACAGGATATATGACATAAAATTTTTTGGTAACTGCAACAGCGATTGGGTGGTGTATCTTGCAACATGCACATGTGGTTCTTTCTATGTTGGACAAACATCAC